>NC_046154.1:164744791-164779791 GCF_011064425.1 Rattus rattus | reverse complement strand
CACAGTTGGCCGAAGGGAAAACGGCTCATGCAAACTCCAAGTTACTCACATATGTTACAGTGGGAATGGATGCTAGAGTTCAAATGGGATTCTAGGTTTAAACACTAAAGCTAGGCCCACCAAGGACGAGAGACAAAGACACTTGCATCTGGGTACAAGACACTCAAGGACTTGACAGACTCAAGACAAACATGAGGACCAAGACCAGCATTGTTGAGATGCTGGATAGTTTCCAGGAGACCCCAGACCATCCATTTGGTAGACAAGAGACAGACGAAACATTGTAGCCACCTCTTGTTAGCTGTGAGGGCAGACAGAGCTTTGTATAACTGAGAACATTTAGGATAGCCGGGGGTAACACGGAAAGTCTTACTTTCTCTTCTTACCAAACCTTTATGTCTTAGGAGCCTGCCTCGTTTTCCCTTAATTTCTTACTGTTCTGTGAACCCCTCAATAAAGTTTCCCATCTCACTCTTACAAGGACCTGCAACTTTAGTCTTTATTGGCATAGGACACTGAACTTGGGGTCACCGCATCTGGCCAATCTTTGGCGATAGTTAAGTGTCCACCACCTTAGGACTCTAGTCAAGCCCGCCTGGCTGAGAAAGGCTGTTGCCTGTAAGCACTGTAACAGCTTCATGTGTGCTTTTAACACCCTCCCTTTTTCCACCGCAATGGACGGACTCCCCTCCACTCATTAGCTAGAATAAACCTTCCCTTTCTTAAGTTACATCTTGTCAAGTATTTTGTCACAACTAGAAACAAAGAAAGAAACTTACTTCTAGAGGTAAAGTGAAAAATGCCCCTTTTGTCCAATAACAGTCTCTCACCACAAGGTCAGATGCCTTCGTTTCCATGGAGGATGCAGCATATCTTTTATCCTGTACTCCGGGTTTCCCCAGTCCTCATAGCTCAAAGGTCATGTTCAGAAGTCTGGTTCTTAGCCTGTGGGGTGAGACCCTTTGGGGATCAAATGACCCTTTCACAGGGATTGCCTAAGATCACCAGAAAATATTTACACTGTGATTGTTAACAGCAACAAAATCGCAGTTATGAAGTAAGGATGAGATAAATTTATTGTTGAGGGTCACCATAGGATGAGGGGCTGTATTAAAGGGTCATAGCATTAAGAAGGTTGAGAACCACTCTTCCATATGACCCTTCAACACACCTATAGGGTTAAGCCGGTCCCTTAAGCCTTTCCTCCCTGTATCGCTCTTTTGGCGTCCCTGTTTTGATGTAGCTAATTTGTTTATAATTTGTCTGTTTGGGGACACAGTCTCCCTTCGTGTTTGTAACCCCAGAGCTTAGCAAAGAACTTGGCACGGCCAGGGCTTCTCTATAAATAGCGAGTTTAAAATGGAGCCTTATTTCCTGACTTGAGTTCACCTCTCAGTGAGTTTTATTGATTCTGCACTGTGAGCCAGGAGGACACTAGGGAACGAAGGGTCCTTGTCGTCAAGGAATTTGAACTTCTGCTCAAAAGCCCAACACCTGTAATAGCAGATGGCGTTGGCTGAGGAACAGGCGTGGAGCAGTTTACAATGTCTCTGTACAGCTCCTAGAGTCACACAGCGGTCAGAGGGTCAGAGGCCAGAGCAGGAGTTGTGGTCCCAGTTAACAGCTCCCAGCTGTTAGGCTGAAAGGGACCACGGAGGTGAAACTCTAGTTACAGATCTGGGAGACGTTGATTTTGAGGAGGAGCTCTAGGTCTGAGCAACCCTGGGAGAGCCGGTCTTTTTAGGTGATGGGGTTGTGAGGGATGGAGCTGTCTGCTTTCTTCGAAAGCAGGAGAGGGCTTGGTTTCCTCTTCAGACCCGAACGCCATTTAGTCTGTCGACCTTACCAGACATATACCCACGATGCTCAGAGCAGGTGTTCCCTGTCATTTCCTCTCCTCTCCGCATCCTGGGGACAGGGAGGGGACGTGAGGAAAGAGAGCGAAGGCCAAAAGGAGGGAGGGCAAGCGGGCGAGCCCTGCTGCGGACCACGCCTTCGGCCACGACCCCCCAAATCCTACTTTAAACTCCCGCCCCCTCTGAACCGCCACCAATGCCCGGCCCAGGAACGCGCAGGAGGCTGCGCATTGGTTGGCGCCACGGTTGCCGCGGTGACGGGTGGGTCCGTGGGGGTCCCCGCGCGGGGCGGGGCTAGGGCTGTCCCTGGTCCCGCGCGCCGCCTCCATCTGGGTCTCCGCCACCGGGACCTGAGGTCCAGAGCGCGGATTCCCTGCGGGTGGCGCGATGGGTTGCGGGAACTCCACGGCCACCAGCGCGGCCGCGGGCCGAGGTAAGCCAGGCTACGGGGCGTGGGTCCCTCGGGAGAGGCGGCGGCAGCGAGGGACGCGCAGTTCCCTCGCCCCATCCTCAATTTCTGAGACTGAAGCTCGCCCGCTTCTGGAAAGACCGAGAGGAAGCCGGTGCCCCTGTGCGGGGGCGGTCACGCCCGGATTCAGCGGGGAGGACTGTCGCCTGGGTCCTGCAGCCGGTCTCTGCACCCTTCTGGGGAGCAGAATTTCCCAGTTGTGTCTCTGGTCCCTCACATCCCCTTTCCATCGGCTTGGCTTCCCTCCAGGCCTCGCCCCCGACCCCTTGGCTTTCGGACCCTGCGCCTGGAAAAGTGCAGCTGAGCAAGTCAGGACTTTTCTAGGAGTGGGGCCGAGGGTTAGTGGGTTGGGGACAACAGCCCGCAGGGCTCTAAAAAACGCACCCGTGTGGGTCTGCTTACTTAAGACCCACCCTGCTGCGCGTTTAGGCTCTCGCTGAGAAGCTGCGGGAGCTAGAGGCTCAGCTTCGCTTGATGGAGAGCTTCAGGGCTGGCCTCTCTTTTGATAAAATTTCACTTAAAATATATATCCAAACTTGTTTGTGCACGACTTCATTTCGTGGATTGGCCGGGCAGGGCTTCTAGATTTCCCTGGCTAAGCCAGGCTTTCTACCGAGTAACGTATTGTAAGATTCAGCCCCTCTGATAAAACCAGCTGATGTTGGATTTGTTTGGGGTTTTCTCCGCTGACGTATTTTAGCGTCCTTTTGGACAGGGTTCCCTAGCTTCGCTCGCTGAGTCCAGACAGATGCCACAACCCACTCTAACCAGCAAGCGCAAACAGTAGTCAAATACTGCAGTGTTTGCGGGGCTGATGTGGGTGTCCTGCTAATGGCTTTTTGAAACCTTGGAGCTGTCACCTCCCTTAGCTAAGACCTTAAGGCTTGGCAGTTATTTTTTTTTTTATTGATTGAAGCATTCAGGTTTGAACTCGGGGTCCGATAATTACCCGTGTTGAGCAGGACTTTGACCGGTATTGTTTTTTTATTTTAAGATAGGGTCTCACTAAGTCGTCCAGACATGCCCGGAACTCACTGTGCTTCTCGGGCTGACCTTAAACTTGCGACTTCCTGGGTCAGGCTCTTGATGAGTGGGACAAAAGGCCTGCAACATCAAACCTGGCTGAACTTGCTTAATATTTGCACGATGGGAACCACTGTGGTAATCTACCCAGAATATTGGCCGAATTTGGTCTACCTTTTTGGGGAGGGCAGTCAGTGTCATATCTGTGGATTAAGTGCGCCTCAAGGGACCCAACTAAAACACCTGAGAGTCTAGGCCCAGGGAAAGTTTATCCGTTCCAGGTGACCTTCCCGGTTTTGGATTTAGGTCTGGCTTTAGGATCTGCAGACAGCCACAGGGAAGCAAATCTTTTAGATTCCTATAGCTGTGACTCAGCTTAGTATCACATGCAAATGAAAGCAGGGGCACCATTGAAGCCGCCTTTCAGTGCAACATGGAAATCAGGAAAGTGTCACAACCTCAACAATTGTGTCCAGCTCCCAGGTTCTATGGCTCAGTGTAACCTAGTGCACGTGTGCTTCGCTGGAAAAAAAAAACATTGAGAATGCTAAGAGCAAAAGCTGAAAGGAGGATCTAGAACAGATTTAGAAGTGGAGCAAGTTTAGTGCATTTATATTCTTTTAAGGATTTATTTTTATTCCTCTGTGTGTGTCTGTATGCTATGTGCATGTAGGTGCCCAAGACGACCACAAGAGGGCAGCATATCCCCTGGAACTTGAGTTACAAGCCGTTGGGAGCCACTGTTGTAGGTGCTGAGAACCAGACTTGTGCTATCTGCAAGCACAGGAAATGCTCCAACTGCTGAGCTGTTAGTTTAGCCGCCCCCTCCCCCACCCCCCACGGCGACATTTTATAAACAGACTGCTTGTCAGATTTGGGGTTAGAGGGAGAAGTGTCGGTAGTTCTGAAATGCTAACGTACAAATTACATTTCAGTGGCAGGGTGGCCAAGCAGTCTAGAAATTGTATTTCAGGCTGGAGACGTAGCATTGGGTGGTACCTGTCTAGCACACACAAACCCATAAACTCTATCTTCGGAACCCAATAAACTGGGCATGGTGGTGTGGGTCTGTAATGTCGCCGTGAATATTTTCTGAGGGCTTTCTACCCCACCTTAAACTATCTGCTTCCAAATAAAAGACAGAGAACCTTTGCGTTTATAATAAGCCTTAAAGCATTAGAGCTGGGCAGATATTAGCCTTCTATGCTTGTTTATCTACTTCCCTGTCAGTAACCCAGAGACATCACTTGCTGAGTTCCACTCCTACCCCAATAGGCTGGCCCTCCTGGCCGTGTGCTCACAATCTACCTACCCCACGACCCATGCCACCTTCTTCCTTCTCCCTCATCTCCCCTCACTGCAGTCCCTGCCTCAGACCCCAAGCCCAGGAGCCCCGCCTACCTCTCTTCTGCCCAGCTACAGTCTGCAGGCATCTGTGTTCAACCAACAGTTTTACACTAAGGAGCAAGGTTTACACAACAAAAGCTAGTATAGAGAATTCACTCTTCCCGAGGCAACTAGCCTTTGGGATTCAGAGTTTAGCATCATTATACATAGCAGCAGACCAAACCTCAACACTCCAGGCCGGAGGGTCAGAAGCTCAAGGCCATGTGCAATAGTCCCTTACTTCTTAGTGAGTTCAAGCCATCTTAAAATCAAGTAAACAAACAAACAACAGCATAAAACTATCTCCCACAAAAACACATCTCAAATCAGGTTTCTTCTGCCAATCTTGGTAATCCTACACTCAGGGACAGGGTAGGAGGTTTGATCCAAGTTCATGGTCAGCCTGGTCTGTATGGGGAGTTCTAGGACAGCCAGACTATATCTTAAAGGAAAAAAATGCTATTGGGGGGGGGTTTACAAGTATTAGATTGATTTTTTTCTCTCTTGTGTAGGTCTCTCACTGGGTAAAGGGAAATACAGTTACATTGAAAAGGACCTCTCAGAGTGCCCATCCTTAAAGGACCCACTTTTTTTTTTTTTTTCGTTTTTTGTGAAGGGAGAGCATACAAGAGCTTGCCGTTCTCTGGCTTGCTCTTTGCTAAAAATTACTTTACGTTCAGAGAGAGCAGGGCAGGGAGTGGTACGTCCTGTGAAGCGGGAAGGCGAAGGGGCCGTGAGTGGGCGCGTTGGCGGCATGGAAAGGGCTGTGAGTGGGCGCGTTGGCGGCATTTAAGAGGCTGTGAATGGGTGCGTTGGCGGCATCTAAGGGGCCGAGAGTGGGCGCGTTGGCGGCATCGTCTCTAACTGGGCTCTGCCCTTGGCTTTGAGAAGTTCTTCTCAGAGTGCCCAGCCTTCGTGTTCACCCCGTGGGGGGAATTTCGGTTTCTGGAAGGGAACGCATCAAGATGAGACCTGGAAGGGTAGGAAGGAGTGCCCTAACACAGGGATGACTGCTCTGGCTGTGAGCTGGGATTTTGGTACCACAGTCACTAAGGGTCAGGCTGTAGACCTGTCCGGAGCCTGGGAGATTCTGTGACTGGATGACGCTGTCCCTCTAGGTATGAACAGAGAGTAGCTTTAAAAATGTCTCAGGAATTCTGCTTTCAGTATTTCATACTTTCCAGTAGCCATACTGAAGAAAAAAAATATAATGAAAAAGGCAAATGAATGCGAAGGAGACCGGGTGACCTTGGACTGGAAGCTCAGGTTTGATACTGTTTCCGGCTGGGTTGCTGTGGGTGGGCATTTCCCTTTGCTTTTCTGAGCTCTGGTTCCTTTATCTTCACTGTGGTGGAATAATTGGATGTACCGTGTTTCCTAGGGTCTGTGTGAAACTCCAGATCAGATAATGGAGCTAAACACTCAGTAAAATGAGATTACCGTATTTGCAGTAAGAAGTTATTAAGTAAGAAGGTGGCTTCCGGGAATATTTCGCTATAAGAAAATGACAAATCTGTATTTGTCTCAACAGGTCTGAAACTCAGTATCTCTCCTCTCCTCTCCTCTCTCTCTCTCTCTCTCTCTCTCTCTCTCTCTCTCTCTCTCTCCCCCTCCCCCCCCCCCCTCCCTCCCCTCACCCCCTCCCCCTCCCCTCCTCTCCTCCTCCTCTCCTCCTCTCCCTCCCCTCCTCCTCCTCCTCCTCCTCCTCCTCCCTTCTTCTTCTTCTCTTCTTCTTCTTCTTCTTCTTCTTCTTCTCTCTCTCTCTCTCTCTCTCTCTCTCTCTCTCTCTCTCTCTCTCTCTCTCTCTCTCTCTCTCCAGTCTCTTCAGATATCCTGGCTGCCTTGGAACTTTCTCTGTATGTAGATACAGCTAGCCTCCAATGAAGCCCATTTTGTTCCCTTTACATATCCAGGCAAATCCGGACATTTCTCTTCTCTCCCAGCTGACGGGACCACCGCCTTTCTGGTCTGTAGCCTAGTGAACTTGGCTAATATGACAGATGGCCATGGTGCACGGAGTGGAGTGCATGTGGGTCTATGCCACATTAGTGGAGGAGCTGGGGCATGGGGTCTCACAGCCATGGAGACCCCTTCACTGTTCCTTTGTGCCTTTGTCTTCAAGCTTAACCACTGCCTACCCCTGTGCCGAGCGATATCCTGGAGACCATAGGACATGGGAGGAGCCGCCAGCAAGAGATGATTGGAGATTGGAGTCTAGTTTTGTGGCTGTTGAGGAGCTGAATGTGGAAGGCTTAGTCTGTGAGGACAATCCTAGGACACAGGAGAGCAAAGCATGGTAGATTGCACCAAGAAAAGCTAAGTGACAGAGCTCATCGGAGAAGGCTTCCTGGAGGAGGAGTTGAACGGTTGACGCTGATGGCTGATGGCGCTGTGACACTGGAAGAGCTCCCCATTTTAAGGGTCTTATTTTCTCTTTCTTTTGTCCTTATAGTTCTGGCTCTCCAACTCGGGACCTTGTCCATGTGCACGTGGTAGGCCAGCACTGCACACGGCACCACAGAGCTCATCCAACTCTTGTTTAATTTTGGGAACTCTTGTCTTAGCCTCCCATGTGCTGAATTCCAGAATGTTCCCATCACTCCTAGGAACAGCGCATTTTAATATCTCCATAGGAGCGCTTTCTCCCCGCAGGAGTTTTGATCTTTCCCAACTTAGAGCTGCGGAAGACCGTTGCTTGTGTTTTCCATTTCGAGACAGTTTAGCATTTCTCCAGGGAAACAGCTGTGTAAAGTACTCTGTTTGGATTTTGATTCCCATACAGGGAGCTTTGGGGTGCCCCTGCCCAAGCAGCCAGGAACTCATACTGTGTGTTTGTCCTCCAGTTCTCTCCTCAGGAGGCAAAGACTGAAGTCCAAGGGATTACTCAATCCCTTTAAAAAAATCATGGGTAGGGCCAGGGAGAGAGGCACATTCCTTTAATCCCAGCACTCAGGAGGCAGAGGCAGAGGGGCAGAGGGGCAGAGGGGCAGAGGGGCAGAGGGGCAGAGGGGCAGAGGGCAGAGGGGCAGAGGGGCAGAGGGCAGAGAGGCAGAGGGGAGGAGGCAGAGAGGCAGAGGGCAGGCAGGCAGAGGCAGAGGCAGAGCTAGCCTGGGCTATATAGCAAGTTCTAGGCCAGGATTACATAGTGAGATCTTGTGTCCAAATAAACTAATGAATTATGAATAAATAAACAATGAAAGGAAAAGAACACTGATCACACAAAGGGAGGGCTGGGGAAATTGCTTAGTTGGTCAAGTGCTTGCTTTGCAACCACTGAGACTTGAGTGTGGGCCTCATAACACATGTAAAGGGGAGAGGGGGCTGTCTCTGACTCTGTTCCCTGCCACTGGATCCCCTCCCCCTAGCTGGGCTGCCTGGTTGGGCCTCAGTGGAAGAGGATGTGCTTAGTCCTGCTGGGACTAGATGTTGCAAGGTGGGGTGGTACCCAAGGGGGGAGAAAAATTCGTAAGAGGGGAGAATTGGGAAGAGAGGAGGGAGGGGGGCTGTGGTTGGGATGTGATATGAATTAAAAAATTAATTATGGAAAGAAAACAAAGCCAAACAAATAAAAAAAGAATAGAAACATACAAAATCCCAGCGTGGGGTGGGGGGAGGGGGAGCCGACAGTAGGATCTCTAGGGCTTTTTCATCCTTGGTCCGTTCCAAGCCAGACAGAGATCCTGTGAATAAATATGGAACACCCACCTGAGCCTGACCTCTGACCTCCACATGCACACACATGCCTGCACCCACAGGAGGGTGTCTGTTCACATACACCGTTCATGTAGGTACTTACTACTAAGTGAGTCTTTGGGATGGAAGCCAGAAAATCCCCTTTAAATGTAAGTCAGACATTCTCTTGAAAAACTCCACCAGGAACCTGGGGAGGGGATGGCTCAGTGGTTAGAGCGCTTGCCACATGAGTGCGTGAACTGGAACCCACGGAAGCGCTGGGTGGGCGTGGCGGCCACCTGTGACTCGAGCGCTGCTTCTCCCATTCTCCAATTTATTTTTTAGGTCAAAGCTTTTCACTGAACCTGGGCTCACTAATTTTTTGGCCAGGAAACCCCAGAGAGCTCTCTGTCTTTGCATAGAGTACTCCCTCACCCCCCTGCTGGCCGGCGGTGGGATTATAGGCAAGCTGGCTCGCCTCTGAACAAGGTGGAGATGGCAAGGAAGAAACTTGATGTTAACTGCGGGCTTCCACATGCCTGTGTCTCCATCCATACACATATGAACACACTCGCATACATGTGCACACACACACACACACACACACATGGAAAAAAAGTCCCAGCGTTCTCAGATATCTTCAACATCCCGTTTCGCCGCGAAATAATCCTTTACTTCCTGGCAGTTATTTTAGAAGCGTTTGTCATAGGACATTTGCATCAGTCAGTTGTAGTTTTTACCCGAGATAGCCCATGGGCAGCCATCTGGCCTTGATTTTATGGGCCGTTCACTGTGGATGTTTCTGATTTTTATGTAACAGTGGTCAGGAGGGGAGGGGCTTAGCCCTTGCCTTATTTATGAGTGTACCTGGGGAGTTCGAGCAATGCTTCAGGGTCCAATTATCCAGATTAGTCATCGCCTTGTCCTCAGTTAGCTCAGCAATTGTGTTCCCTTTACTGTCGCCACAGAGGTCCTGCCTTCGCTGGTGTCTGCAGATGGCTCCATGCTGTTGAAGGGAGGCTGGGTGCTTCCCATGCCTACCTAACTAAGCAGGCTTAACCCAGGCCTGCTGGGGAATGGAAAGAGACCGATGCTGCCATCAGTGTGGTCATGTCCAGCTTACCTTGTTCCCTCCTCCCTCCTCCTGCCCCCTCAACCCACCCCCTCGCCCCGCGCTAGAAAGGTCATCCAGCCTTCCTTCTATTCTTCTAAGCAGCCGAGCTCTGTTTTCTCTCTGAAGCACATTTTGCTGGAGAGTCCCTGTCTTTTCTTTTCTTTCCTTCCTTTCTGTTTGCTTGTTTTTTTGACACAAGGTTTCTCGTGTTAACAGAACCCTGGCTGTTCTAGACTGGGTTTGTAGACTAGGTTGGTCGTAAACTCAGAGATCTGTCTGCCTCTGCCTCACAAGTGTTGGAATTAAAGGCTTGGGCCACCATACCTTCCCTTTTTTGTCATTTTTTTTATCTTGTTTCCCTTCCCCATGGGATATCCTCCTGAGAGCCCCATACATTTTATTAATTTGCAGTATCCTTGGCCTCTAGATCAGTTTCCAAACGTAAACAATTATATTTCAATCAATCAATCCACCAATCAACCAACCAACCAATCAATCAATCAATCCATCAATCGTGTGTGCACACGCATGCATGCATGCATGAGTGTGTGTGTGCATGAATATGTGTGATTGTGTGTATGTGTGTATGCATGAGTGTGTGTATGTGCATGAATGTGTGTGTGTGCATGAATATGTGTGATTGTGTGTATGTGTGTATGCATGAGTGTGAGTGTGTGATGTGTGTGTGTGCATGAATATGTGTGATTGTGTGTATGTGTGTATGCATGAGTGTGTGTGTATATGCATGAATGTGTGTACATGCATGAGTGTATGTGAGTGTGTACGTGTGTGTACAGGGATGGTGGCCTTCCTCAGTTGATTTCCACCTATCTTTTTATGACAGTCTCTTGCTGAACCTGGGGCTCAGGTTTGAACTAGAATGGCCTCTAAGAACCTCCTGGCTCTGCTCCCTAACAACTCCTGGGGTTGCAGGCATGAGCTGCTGTGTCTGGCATTCCCATGGGTCCCGGGGATCCAAATCCAGGTTCCTGGGCTTGTACCGTCCTCTGCCCAGACCCTCAGTCTCAAAACTTTCAGTGGGATTATTTTCGCTTTCTAAAAGTACTTATTGGAGTGAATATGTTTGGGGAGCAAATAAGATGGAAAAAAGAAGTTTTAAATTGTGTGAGTGCACTGTGCCTGGAGACAATCGGGGGAAATGAACCGAAACCGTGACAAGTTAGGAAAGCCGCCCGCTCACAAGAAGTGGGACCCAACTGGGTTTGAGGAATCTGTAGAATGTGAATAGAGTATGGAAGGGCAGTCTTCGTCCTGACTATTTTAAGGTGTAGAGGGTCCAGAAATCAAGCCCAGGGCTTCGTGCATGGGAGGGAAGTTTGGCGGCTGAGTCCCACCTTCAGCTGGAGGGCTTCTATAGTGTCCTGGGTCCTGGAGGCAGAAGTGGTTGAAATAGGAGGGGCTGGGGATGGTGAGGGGATGGAGAGGCACCTCAGAACATGGGGTTTGGAGCCCAAAGGAACTGCTTTTCCCGCCTGTCTGTCTGTTGTGACCTTGATCAACCTGCTTAACCTGTCTGTGATCCAGTTTCCTTGCCTCTAACCCGGGAATAACCAGGTCTTTGGAAGAGTAAGGGAGTTAATGTTTCTACCCTGTTGAAAGAGTGCTGAGAGCACTTGCACAGTGAGTGTCCCACAGGGAAAGGCATTTGCTGTGACATCGTGGGGGTGGGGGACACAGAAAATGTGCACTTACAGAAGGGTCAAGATTCCAAGATGTTGGGACGGAGCCTTTGAAGTGCTGAGAGCGCCTGGCCAAGGATGTGGGGGTCCAGCAGTTAGGCCTGGAAGACTGGCTGAGGAGGGGTGCAGAGGGAGGTGGGAGGAGGGATGTAGGGGGCATGGGGGAGGAGGGAGATGGGCATGTGAGTAAGCTGTTTGGACTGGGTAGCAGCAAGGAGGGTGCTGCCCTCTGTGAGAATCAGCTCGGAGGGATGGAGTTCTGCATGTTCTTGGACATATACACACCGGAAATGTTGGGAATGGAGAGGGACTGGCTACCTCCGTTGTCTCAGATAGGCAAGAGCATGATGTTCTTTCCTTCCTCATCCCTGTATTCATTCTCTGTCCTCGGAGCTGACACTGTGACCACATGAGAGGCTCCTGAGGGTGGTCCTGCACAGCCAGTCTATTCCACCGTGAGGGACTTTCCACGGATGGCCATGGATGAAGTTATGTGACAGCAGCAGAATGGTATTGTTTTACCATATCTGGCTGCCTTTTGTGTGTGTGTGTGTGTGTGTGTGTGTGTGTGTGTGTGTGTGTGTGTGTGTGTGGTATGGTGTGGTATATATTTGTGTGTAGAGGTGTGTGTGTGTGTGTTTGTGATCTGTGTGTATATGTGTGTGTGTGTGTATGCGTGTGTGGTGTGGTATATATTTGTGTGTAGAGGTGTGTGTGTGTGTTTGTGATCTGTGTGTATGGGTGTATGTGTGGTGTGTGTATTCATGTGTATGTGTGTATGGTATATATTTGTGTGTAGGGGTGTGTGTGATGTTGTGATGGGTGTGTGGTGTGTGTGTGTGTGGTGTGTGTGTATGTATGTATGTGTGTGGTATGTGGGGTGTGTGGTAAATTTTGTGTAGGGGTGTGTGTGAGATCTGTGTGTATGGGTGTGTGTGTGTGTTTATATGTATGTGTGTGATCGTGGGAGTGTCGTGTGTGATATGTATGTATGTATGTATGTGTGTGTATGGGTATATGTGATGTGTATGTATGGGTGTGTGTGATGTGTGCATAGGTGTGTATGTGGTGTGTATGTATATGGTGTGTGTATGTATGTATGTATGTGGTGTGTGTGTATGTGGTGTGTGTGTGTGTATATGTGGTGTGTGTGTGTATGTGTGTGTGTTCCTGGAGGCAGAGGAAGACGCCAGATATCCCACTCCATCAATCTCTACCTTATTCTAGTGGCCCCTTGCTTGATTTGTTGTCTGAGTTAGATTGGCTAACCAGCAAGCTGCCACCTGCCTCCACCCTCCCCTCCCCCATGCTGGGGTCTCGGTCCTATGTGATCAGATCATGCCAGCTTTCCTGTGGTGCTGGGGTTGGATTCAGGTCTGTAGCAAGCGTTCCCACCCATGGAACCTCCCTCCCCCAGGCCTCCAACCCCACTTTGTCTGCTTTTCTCTTCTTTCTTTCTTTCTTTCTTTCTTTCTTTCTTTCTTTCTTTCTTTCTTTCTTTCTCTTTCTTTCTTTTTTTCTTTACCTCTAAAGTTAAAACATTAAAGAAGAACCTAGAGTCCAGGAGTTTTTCCGAGAGCATTAAACTCATCCACATAATTGTGCATTTCTGGGACACATTGACCTGAAAATTTTCTCTGCGTTATGGGAAGAAATACAGCTTATGAATCTGTATTGTTAAAAAAAAAACAGAGCCATCATTTTGAACTAATGGGCTGTTGTTTTCTCTCTTTTGACCAAATTGAGACTATGATCTAGGTTTAGTACCATTACTGGTCAGGGGAACCAGTGTGAAGTGTTAAAATGAAGGAGAATTGCTTGTTTTCCTCTGCATGTTTACACGATTCTCAGCAGGATTTTTCTTTTGGAAAACAGAGTGAGACATTCTGCATGTCTTTATTGTTTCCCATAAGCACCAGAGCCATTTCGCTTTCTGATTGCTTCTACTTGAAGATTGGTGCCTTTTTTTTTCTAATGTGAAAATGCATGCTATTCTTTTAGAAGGGATAAGGGACTGGGTGTGGCTCAGAGGGTAGACATCTTGGGCTGGGCGTGGCTCAGAGGTAGACATCTTGGGCTGGGTGTGGCTCAGAGGTAGACATCTTGGGCTGGGTGTGGCTCAGAGGGTAGACTGTGGGTGCTGTTCAGTGGTAGCACTCTTGCCTGACACGAACGTGTTGTTTTGTTGCCCAGTGTTCGTAGTAGAATGAGAGAGAAAATAAGTATTCTTTTGGCATGTGTGTGTAACCTCTCATATTAAGCAGTGTGTGAATTTGAACAATTCTAAGAACATTCTGGACAGCCTGACTCATTCTTCATGCTCACTCTGTATGGAGGAGCATCTGCCTATTGGGACCAAGACGTGTGCTTCCTTCGAGCTACCACGGAAGCTTCCGGGTTAAGGTGGTGTCTTGCATCTTCTTAGCTTGGTGGTTTTGTTTGAGTTCCTGGAATGTGAGACACGTGGCTGAGAATGTACTCTCCCCAAATATGAATGTTCCCATGTGTGGTGGTTCGAATACTTGGCCCACGGGGCAGAGGTGTGGCCTTGTTGGAGGAAGTGTGTCAGTGTAGGGGTGGGCTTTGACGCTCCATCCAGTGCGGAAGAGTCAGTTTCTCCTGGCTACAGTCAGATGAAGATGTAGAACTCTCAGGCCCTCCAGCGCCATGCCTGCCTGGACACTGCCATGCTCCTGCCTTGATGATAATGGACTGAACCTCTGACCTTGTAAGACAGCCCCAATTAGGTGTTGTTCCATGTAAGAGTTGCCTTGGACATGGCTTCTGTTCACAGCAGTCAAACCCTAACTAAGATACTATGGGTTTCTTTTTTTAAAGTGAAGTAATTAATTAACTAGTTAACTTAGTGGTGGTGGTAATTGAACCGGCCCTCATTCTTCAGCTGTGTCCCCTCGACCAATAGAATTAGAAAAACATTGAATTACCCCAACCCCTCTGTGTGTGTGTGTGTGTGTGTGTGTGTGTGTGTGTGTGTGTGTGTGGTGTGTGTGTATGCCTTAGCATGCCTTGGCATGCTTGTGGACGTCAGGATGCAGATTGTGGGAGTCAGTTCTGTCTTTCAACCATGTCAGTCCTAAGTATTCAGCTCAGGTCATCAGGCTTGGCTGTAGACATCTTTACCCCCTGAGCTACCTTACTGGCCCTGGAAGTTTGTTTTAAGGTGAGGAAGGACAGGAATAAGATGTTGTCCTATTGAATGGTCTTCCTTAAAAAAGCCGGTCCCCTGTCCCCATCCCCAGATGTGTGAATGTTCCCCTTCTCAGATATATAGATAGCCAAGTGAAGGATTGTGTGGCAAGGAGATGATATAGAAGGTCTGATCGGGCCCTAAATCTAGTAAGAGCTGTGCTTGCTGCCACATAAGAAATCCCAAGGGTTTTAAGAACCAACAGAAAAGACCAAGCAAAATGGCATCCCAATAGCACATTTATACACATGTGCACGTGCACACACACACACGGTTTGATTGAGTTTGCAGTGTATTTTTATGTGGCTGACTTTTGATTTCAAGAACTCACGGATGCAGTAATGACATTGTTCCTGAGTCTAAAGTGGAAGATAAAAACAATTTTGGTGAACTCATGGGAACGGCTCACATCATATTTAAGTCTTAAAGGTAGTTACCTTCAGAAAGAAATGGAATTCTTCTGTAACTTAAGCACTTACAACTTTTCTCCATTTCTTTAAAAAAGAATTTTAGGGATTATTTTCTTTTATGTGTTTGGGTGTGTGTGTGTGTCCCTCTAAGATCACAAGAAGGTATGGGCTCTCCAGGAACTGGACTTATGGGTGATTGTGAACCATCATGTGGATGCGGACTGGGAACTGGAGCTTCTACAAGAGCAGCAAGGGATCTTAACCACTGAGCCATCTCTCCGGCCTCTTCCTCCATCTCTTGTGCCCGTGACATTAACTCATAAATGCTGCTTAAACAGCGAAGAGCTAGTCTGTCAGAAAATGAAGGGTTTTGTTGTTGTTGTTGTTTGAACCCATGGAGAAGTCAACACACCTTTCTAGATATTTGTTGCATAAATTACAAACCAAATTTATACAGTTTAAAGCAAATGGGATTTTATTTTTATTTTTTTGCTACCCTCTGAGTAGTTCTAGTCAAAGCATATTTTGATATAAATTAGATTAGAAGTCTTGATCCTGTTTATTGCAATTAACAAAATGTGGTTAAAATGCTACAGGGAGGGCAGACACACACACACACACACACACACACACACACACACACACTCTTATTGTTTTATGATCTGACCCCTTTTCAGGATAAAGCGGTTTTAAATTTCACATTTATATACCTATGTACCTGATACTCGCGCCACAGATTTCCAAACGTTACACAGTTATCTTAAGAAAAAAAATTCTGAAAAGAAGCAGGTATGTAGGTGTCACAGTCTCTGTACCCTAGTTGTTAGCTGACCGTGTTATCTGCTTTCTCAATGGCAACTCCTTTCTCTTCTGAAAATGAGATTCGACTGCTCTACAGCCCTGCCTGCACCAGTGAAACGTGGCTGGGTCCTTCCCCTCACCCCAGCCACAGTTACTAAACACTCACTCACACACACAGAGACACACAGACACAGACACACACACACACACACATACACATACAGACACACACAGATACACACTCAAACATGCACACACAGACATGCACACACAGAGACACACAGACACACACAAACACACACACAGACACACACACAAACACACACACACACACACACACACACACACACACACACAGACACACACAGAGACACGCACACACAAACCATACACAAACATACACAAACACACACACGCATACACACGCAACACAAACACAACACAGACACACACACAGATAGACACACACACACACACACAAGCATGCACACACAGACACGCATACACAAACACAAACACAGACACACACACAGATAGACACACACACAAACACACAAGCATGCACACACAGACACGCATACACAAACACAAACACAGACACACACACACAGATAGACACACACACAAACACACAAGCATGCAGACACACACAAACACACAAGCATGCACACACAGACACGCATACACAAACACAGACACACACAGACACAGACACACACATACATACACACACAGAGACACACATAGAAACACACACACACACACACTGTTTTCTAATAAGGCATAGCTGTCTTAGAGAGGAAGGACGTTGGGAAGGTAGCACACCCCCCACCCCCCCCACCCCCCGGCCCTGCTGAGCCTGCTGGGATATTCACCCGCAGTGATCCCAGCAGGGAGGGGCTCTAATGGCACCCTGAGCCTGGTGCAATCAGCGTGAAGCAGATTGAGACGTCCTGATGGCTGATTGATTGAAGTGAGGGCCGATTACACAACAGGCTGCAGGTTTTAAAAAGAACTTGGTCCCTGTGCTCTGCCTTCCAAGCCACCTCTGACTGCCCAGGGTGCCCCATTCACTAGACACCAGAGCATAATGACTTGGTGACTCTCAGACAGACACTGGAGAGGAGACTCCACGGGAGACAGAGTGTTGCCTTCCGGTTCTGTGCAGAGCCTGCTGCCCCATGCCTGGGATGCAGCCCGAGGCTTCGGGATGCCCCGTCTATGATCAATCGCCCCACGTGCTCTTCAGCAACTGTGGACTCAAGATGCCGTTTGCTGTGTCAGACTCTGAGAATCAAAGTTTCTCACCTCTGGATGTCCCCTCCCCAACCTCATAGGGAACAAGAATCCACTCTCTCTCCTGCTTCCCATGAATGAAACTAAGGAGAGTATGATTTCTTTCTGGCTTTTTATTTTTTAATTTTATTTAATTTTTATTGGATATATTTCTTTATTTACATTTCAGATGTTATTACCTTTCCCGGTTTCCTGTCTATAAGCCCCCTATCCCCTCCCTCTCCCCCATAAGGGTGTCCCCCCATCCATCCCCCCTTACCAACCCCTAAACATTCCCCTGCACTGGGGGCCCAACCTTGGCAGGACCAAGGGCTTCCCCTTCCAATGGTGCCTCAACAAGGCTATTCTCTGCTACATATGCAGTTGGAGCCCTGGGTCAGTCCATGTATAGTCTTTCGGTAGTGGTTTAGTCCCCGGAAGCTCTGGTTGGTTGGCATTGTTGTTCTTATGGAGTTACAAGCTTCTTCAGCTCTTTCAATCCTTCCTCTAATTCCCACCCATGGGGTCCCATTCTTGGTTCAATGGTTTGTGCTAGCATTGACCTCTGGGTCTCAGGAAAGATCTATATCCGGTCCCTTTCAGCATGAACTTTTTAGCTCCACCAATCTTTTCTAGTTTTAGTGGCTTTGTGTGTGTGTGTGTCTGTGTGTGTGTGTGTGTGTGTGTGTGTGTGTGTATGGGACACATGTGGGGCAGGCTCTGAATGGCCGTTCCTTGAGTCGCTGCTCTAAACTTTGCCTCCATATCCCCTCCTATGAATATTCTTGTTTCCCCTTTTAAAATGGAGTGAAGCATCCACATTTTGGTCATCCTTCTTCTTGAGCTTCTTGTGGTCTGTGGATTGTGTCTTAGGTAATTCGAGCTTTTGGTCTAATATCCGCTTATCAATGGTCTTTCTTCTAGATCCTCTCAGCTCTAAAAATTGCTCATTTTTGAGGCACTAATTGTTTATTAATTATTTGCACTACCAAAACATCCTCTCACTGGTTGTTTTTATTATCTTATAATTTAATTTTACGGTGTTTTGTATGTTCAATTTTAGGGTGGTGTAAAGGATTTTAAATTCCAAAATGTCTGTCTGCCTGTCTGTCTCCTTCCATCTACACACACACACACACACACACACACACACACACACACACACACACACACTCTTTATGGAGGACACCGAACTTGCTTTTAGCACTGTCGAGCTACATGACATTCTATGTCTTCTTGGTATTTACTCGCCCACTTTGCAAGCGCGCCCTCTCTCCTTTCTCTGGAATGCGGTGACCATTTTCATCTCCTTTGAGAAGGACAGTCTTTTTTCCCTTGTTTGATTCCAGCGGGGAAATGAAATTTCGTGTGGTGTAGAATGACACGATGTCTTAGCTAATGGGGGGTAGGCGCCAAGCTCAGAGTCTTTCAGACGGAGGTGAGCACAGGGTGCAGAAGATCTGTGAAGAGCCTTGGGCTGTGTTTGGGCTGTGGGTGGGAAGGGAAGGGGGCCTAGACTCGAGAAAATAGACTCAGATCACGCACAGGCATATGCACATGCACACTCCATTAGGAATTTCCAATCCGTTTAGGTATTGGGTTTAGTTTTACAAGTGCTATCATACCAATACAAATGTTTTTTTCTCCCCCCTCCCCCAGGTCCGACAGGAGCAGTTAAAGATGCGTAAGTACTTGACATTTTGGTATTATAACCTCTGTCTCTGAGAAAAGCTGTTTTTCGTGGCTCTGACCTTTAGGGGGTCTAGGCGTGGCTGACAAGACACAGGATGCTTTCTGTGCCCGGCACTTGTAAATGTTACCATTTGATTGGCAGCTAAAGTACTATTTGAAGGATGTTACCATTTGTAACTTTTCGTGTTAGCTTTTAAGTTACCCTGGCTTGCTGACTTAGAATGTTAATAAGGATCTGTTCATCTTTCCAGCCCAACCTGTGCAGAGACTTGAGTTAAGGACAGTGGTGATCAGGGAGCCTAACAGGTGACACCTGGGATGCTGCTGCGTCTCAGAGCTCTCCAGGGAGGAAGCTGGAGCCCGGCCTTTACTTAAGGGAACACCCATTTGTGGTGGCAAAAACTAGACATTCCTAGATACTCGGGGGAATGGCGTGACCATTTTCTGTAGCATTAGGGGGTGTCTTCCTGAAGCTCATGTGTTGTAAGGTCAATCCTCAGACCCCTCTGTTGATACTTCGAGCTTTTTGGAGGTAATTAGGGTTCATGGAGTCATGATGGCAGAGCCCCCAGGAGGGCATTAACGGATTCCTAAGAAGGGGTAGAGAGACCAACCACGTGTTTGCCTATGTCTCCATGTCCTCTGCCGTATGCTGAGATAGCATGAAAGCCCCCAGAAGATGCTGAGTGAGTGCCACATGGGTCTCCATGACCTCCAGAGCCACAACCCCAAATATACTTCTGTCCTTGCAGGTTCCCCAGTCTCAGGTGTTTTGTTATAGCTATGGAAACTGGATCAAGACATCCTTCCATGTAATCTGTGATGAAGTGAACTGCAGGCTGGGGGGCTTCCTAATCGGGCTTCTCTACAGGAGGTTTCTATGCTCAAGAATGTCACCCTTGGGGGGGGGGGTTTAGCTCAGTGGGAGGGCACTTGCCTAGCAAGCGCAAGGCCCTGGGTTCGGGCCCCAGCCTCGAAAAAAAAAAAAAAAAAAAAAAAAAAAAAAGAATGTCGCCCTTGGTATCCCTCTGCATTCTGTCTGTAATCTAGATATAATAAGGCCTGTATAATAAGGCCTACGGTCTTAGAGGTTTCTAATCACCACGCTGTGGTAGTTTGATTTCTGTTGTGATAAAAATACCCCGACAAAACAATGTACAGCGGGAAAGGGGAGACGTGGCCGCGGGCGGAGAAGGTAGGCCGCTGGAACCGGAACCTGCCTGATCACACTGCATCAGCACTCAGGAAGCAGAGAGCAGAGGAAATGGTGGTGGGTGGGTGCAACCCCCAGACCGGCACTTCCTCCAGCGAGGCTACACCTCCTAAAAGTTCCGCTACCTTCTCAAATAGCATCACCAGTTAGGGACCACATTCGCAAACTCGTGGACCCACAGGGACACGCCACACTTCACAGTCGAACCGTAACCGTGGAGGTTGGGATTAACCTTCCTGTCCCCTGTTCAGTTACATGTTGGAGTCACATGGTGTCAACAGAGCATGAAGATTTGACACTTATTTGGTGAGGCTTTCTGGGGAGAATGAGCGTTGCAGCCAAAGTGGTCCACTTAGATTGGGTGGGGGAGGGGCGTGCTTTTGGTTTATACCGTGGTTGGGGAATGGGTTAGGACGAGGGATCCTCCATCAGGATGGGACTGGACCACACAGGGAAGCCAGGTTTTGGTAGCGCTTGCGTGGATATCAGACTGAAGGGGGAGGGGAGGATCTGAGAGCTGTCTGTGCTCCAGTATTAAAAATAGAATCAGACTCTTTTTTTTTTTTTTTAAGTCACTAAGAAGAATTCAGAGAAGACTAGAGTGTTGTAAAGTTTTCGGGGAATTAAATAGCCATTTCAAGTGACAGTTTTGGGCACAAAAGAAGCAATCACTTGCTTCAAATTCCTGGTGTGGTGCTCGAGTTTCCAGTGGTTTCTGAAATGGCTCTGCACACACTTCTGCCCTTGTAAACTGTGTACTTAAATGAAGTGGCCATCTTACGTGGTGTTTATTATTATAAAGTGAAATAGGATAAACTTAAAACTGTGGAGGACTCTGGATGTCCCGAAGTAGCAGATATCTAGCCAAAATGCAGTTCTCTAAAAATATTCTTTTATTACATTAATTTAATTGTGAGTGTGCATGTGTTTACATACACACATGACGACCCACACGTGCCAGTCAGAGGACACCTTGCAGTAGCTTGTTCTCTCCTTGTACCGTGTCAGGATCAAACGCAGGTCACCAGGTTTGCCTGCAGGCGCCTTTACCCACTGAGCCATCTCACTGAGCCAAGATTTGACTCCTTAGGTAAAAAGTAAATAAGCATTTCCATCTCATGACTTACCAATTTCTTTTCATCTTTAATGTGGAAAAGTTCGATGAACTTTAAAAATAAATTTCTTCAAAAATTATTAGTAGTAAATGTTTGTATCCCCGTTTTATGAACAAATATACCTGCGGTCATGTGATCAAACAGACCCAAGGTTACTTCAGTAGACAATGGCTGCTGGTGGTCAGGGCTCTTCCTGAAAGTAGACAGAATGTGTGTTGGGCAGGAGATTCACGGGTGAGCAAGGGTTCATGCAGAGAAGAGGGAGGGAAGACGGTGAGCCTGTGTGGGAAGAGCATGAATGGATACCACAGGGTTGCAGAGCCTGGCCCTCTCCTGGAGCCCCCTCCCCCCATCCCAGGCCGAAGGGTTATAAGATGGGGCCAGTGTGTGAAGGGGGCTTTGCTTCCAGGCCACAAGTTGGGCTTCCTTTATGGATGTTTCAAGAGCCATCGAAAATATTACGTTGGAGGAGTTAAAGGATTATGTCTAGGGTGCTAACTCCTGGGGTTGTGAGGATCAACGAGGTGGCTCAGTGGGGTAAAGGTGCTTGCAGGCAAACCTGATGACCCAAGTTTGACCCTCAGGCCTGACATGGAGCACAGGGAGAATGAGCTACCACACGTGGGGGAGGAAGGAGGCACTGAGGTGCTATGAAGTTAGAGCCACAGAGGGGGGCCGTCAAGTAGGGGCCCCGGGAAGGAGAGGAGCCCAATAACTATGCTGGGGTAGATGTGGTCCACGTGTTGAATAGGGAGGGAAGTGATGGAACCAGGAGGAGGAGGCCGCAGTCCCTGAGTTGAGCCAAGGATGGGGATGGTGGATGCTCTGAAGAGGTCAGAAGGAAAAAGAAGAGGGCAGGATGGCGGTAGCCGGCACCACATTGCTCCCCTGGGGACGGTGGTTTCAGCTGAGCGTAGTGAGCAAAAACTGAGTCAAACTGAAAGGAGAAACACTTTAAAAATATGTCTTTCTACTCGAGAAGAGAATTAGAGTAGAACATGTCTGGACAGATGCTTCAGATCTGTAATCCCAGCTACTTCAGCAGCTGAGGCAGAAGGATGGCAAGTTCAAGACCAGCCCGGGCAAGTTAGTGAGAGCCAGCCTCAATAAACCAAAAAAACCCAAAAAAGGCAAACAAACAAACAAAACCAAGTAAAGAGCAGGTCGAAGCTGTAACCTCCTGGTAAAATGATTTCCTCGAATGCATGAAGCTTCATTCAGTCCTGGTACCACCAAAACGAAACCAAAAAGCAGAAAGTCAAGGAAAATTGGAAACCACAGAAGATCACCATCACCATCACCATCATCTTGGTTTTTTGAGACAGGGTTTCTTGGTGTAGCCCTGGCTGTCCTACAGCTAGCTCTGTAGACCAGGGTAGCCTCACAGAGATCCTACTGTTTTTGCCTTCTGAGTGCTGGGATTAAAGTCGAGCACCCCTACTGCCCGGCTGAAAGTATTACTTTTTTTTAAGAAAAAGAAATCATCTGTGATCTGACTACCAGAGGCAGTGGAACAGTTAAACAGTTTTTGTTAGCATTTCTGCCTGACCGTGGTCGTGTGTGGCTTTCGATGTTGAGGCTGGAGGTTGTCTATGCTAAGGAAGAGAGTAATGGATAGAAATAGACCCCAACACAAAGGGATTAAGACACAAACCTTCAAAATGGACAGCCTGGGTGAGGGGCATCTCCCTGAAGCAGACCTGCGTAGGGACGGAAGCTCTATACCGGCTCCCCGCCTCCATAAATCACGGTGCAGTGACAGAGAACACGGGTTTGTAATACATTTGGCTGGTTCACGCCGTCTTTACAAAGATATTTTTTTTCTTTTAATTCTTTTCTGAGCTACTTGGCACCAGTAGGTTGTGTAGGGGTATTTTCGTTGGCTGTGGCGAACCAAATTTTGTATGTTTTGACACAAACAAACAAACAAACAAACAAAGGAATCCATTGGCCGTGTTGGTGAAAAGGCCAGTGGTTTGGCTCCAGTCACAGCTAGATGCAGGTGGTTAGAGCCAGGAAGCAGCTCTCCCCGGCTCGCCTGTTGCAGACAACTTTTCCAGGCCATAGTAGAGGTGGCCACTCAGTGCCTGTTAGCTTAGCCACCATGGGAACAGTCTACTTTCCTCGTCAGAGGGCCTCAGCAAGGTCCCCTCTCCCACAATGAGGACACGTTGTGGGTTCTGAATGGGAGGGGGAAGCAGGAGAATGTGGAATTCTCATTGGCCAGGGCCAGGGCATGTGCTTGATTGGGGAACCAATCATATAGCCTCATCCAACCACATGGCCAAGGCTGGGTGTTTGGTTTCCCAAATGAAATGTGATGGTGTGGAAAAAGGGGCGAGGGGGGGACATTTTAAACGTTAGGGTCAACCTCGCCTCAGTATCTGCCATCTTTCGTATTTTCAAAAAACTAGTGATTAAAACAGGGCTGTGGTGAAACACACCTTTAATCCCAGCACTCAGGTGGAGGCAGGAGGATCTCTGAGTTCGAGGCTATCCTGGTCTACAGAGTGAGTTCCGGGACAGCTAGGGTTATGCAGAGAAAACCTGTCTTGAAAAAACTATATATATATATGGGATGGGGGTGATGGGGTGAGAGAGGGAGAAGAGAGAGAAAGAAGAAAGAAAGGAAGAGAGAGAGAAGAGAGGGGGACAGGAAAGGTCTGCTTTTTATTTGAAATATGACATAACTGCTCCCAGGTGAAGATGGGAGCTGAACCAAAGGTATGTGCTGGGAATATATGGCCGTTGCCATGGCAACAGATACACAGGTGACGTCACTGCTGGAGGCGAAAGCAGTTCCTGAAACCGACATAGTATGTATTGGTGCACATATTAATTATGTATAGTAAGATTTACTTATGACATTTTCATACATGCATATATTTTGAAAATATCCATCTCCAATTTCCTGTGTAAGAACCTAAGAATTGTGATTTTTAAAAATTTGTGAGACTATGAATGTGTTCCAGAGAAGACACTGTTAAACGAGTTAGCTCAAATTTAATGTTTGTCTTTGAAAACAAAGCAAGAATCACAGCCTTCAGGTTTAAACAAGATAATTCAAGTACTCCTTTCACTTAAGACTTCAAGTGACATTTCATTAAGATTCTTTTTTTTTTTTTTTGGACAAAGCTATTTTATTGCCATAAAAGGTAATGTGTAGAGAAAAATATCAGAAAACACATTGACAAGCAACTGTAAAAAATGAAATTGTGAATATCCGATTTTGATTTGTGTTTTGTGCCTGTGTGTGTGTGTGTGTGTGTGTGTGTGTGTGTGTGTTGCATGCACGTGAGTGTGCAGATTCACACACCTGTGTTTACACATAGGTCAGAGCAAGATCTCAGGTGTCCTCTGTTGCTGTCTGATTTCTGCCTTGAGACAGGGCCTGTCACTGTTGTTAGGCTGGCCGGCCAGCCAGTGAGCTCTCAAGGTCTGCCTGTCCCCACTTGCCAGTGCTGGGGTCACAGAGCCATGTCTAGATTCTTACATAGGGGTTGGGGGTTCAAACTCTGCTCCTTGTGCTTGAAGATTGACATTTTAATGTCGATCCTTGGTTTCTTTACGTGTTCCCTGGGCAAGTCCACCCGTGCCCATGAACATGGACGGACACGGACACACACACACACACACACACACACACACACACACACACTATTTGTGGTTGTCAACTTGACTACTCTGAAATGACCTAAAATCCAAAATGGAGGTCACAACTGTGAGGAATTTTTGCTTAATTTGAAGTGTGAAGATTCACTTCTAATCTGGATCTTTGAGGCAGGAAGACACGACTCCCTTTGAGCTGAGAAAACACACGCTTTTAATCTGGACCTTGAGGTGGGAAGACACTTTTTAATGCACATCATTTGAGCTGAGGAAACTCATCTCTAATCTGGGCCACAGCTTCTAAAGGAAGCCGATAGAAGGAGAGGGTAGGAGGGCATTTTGCTCTTTGCCCGCTTGCTCTCACCTTGCTAGCAGGTCCATTCCTTCACTGGCATTAGAGCCTACTTCTTCAGGATTCCAGTGTCTACTCAAGACTGTCTGAGACACCCAGCCTCATGGTCTGAGCAACTATGGCATTCTTTGGACTTTTTGTTCATAGACAGCCATTGTTGGATTAGCTGAACCACAGCCTATAGTCATTCTAATAATCCTATACATACATATATATATATATATATACATACATATATATGTGTGTGTATGTGTGTGTATGTATTAATGAATTCTATCACTATACAGAACCCTGACAAATACATTCTATGCTCTGCAGTATCAAATATCAGCCAAGATTAAATTCATTATGGAACAATGCAAAACCTTATCCACCTCAGAAATATAAGCATTTGTATTCACCTTTAATAAATACTAAAGTTATGCACATATCAAATGTCATTTTTTAAGTACACTTACTTATTATCAGTAAATGTTTGATTTGTGTATTTATTTCATGGTCCCCTATACTAAGAGTTGTGTAAAAACTTCTAGGGAGAAAAGAGCTTGGGAGGTAACATGTGGCCTTGTGTGCATTGCCCTGCGAATGGTAGCTGTAGTTACTGAGGGCTTAAAGACTGTTGAAAACATCTGTTGGAGGCTCTGTTGTGAATTCCTGAGGGCAGAAGGCACAGCAGCATGTGGAAGGCCTGGCTGTGACTGGAAGATACAGTTCTCAGTGGTGATCATGATTGGGTCTCTGTTGGTAGGACCCAGGGGAGTAGGAATGGGCAAAGAGAGAGAAAACAGAGCATGAGGGATGGAGAGGGGCCAGTGGTGCCTAGCAAATGTCTGTTTGTAAGACAAACCAGGGAGGAAAGGAAGGGAAGCCCAAGGGCCGATGTGTGGGACAAATGGGGGGGGGGATGTGGTCTGAGAAGGCAAACAGGCAGTATGTTCTAGGTAAGATCAGGGAGAGCACTGTTTTCTCCCTTAGGGGTGGGATTTTTTTATTCCAGAATGTCACAGGTGAAATAGTTTCATGATCTAAGCCCCATAGGGCAGCAATGGGGTCATGTCACCAGTGTCATGGGAACACTTCAAAATTAATGATGTGCTGGGACTTGATGGGTTTCTGTAGCTGTGATAAAACACCATGACCAAAAGCTACTCAGGGAGCAAAGGCATACCAGCTTATAGCTCTCTGGTCACAGCCCATCACTGGCAGAAGTCTAAGCAGGAAGTCAAGGCAGGAACCGAAGGCAGGAACTGGGGGCAGGAACCGAAGGCAGGAACTGAAGCAGAGGCCATGGGGGATGATTGCTAACTAGCTTGCTCCTCATGGCTTGCACATTCTGCTTTCTTTATACCATCCAGGACCACCTCCTCTGAGGGTGGGATGGGGTAGGAGGTATTTTCTCCCACAGTAAGTGGGAACTCCTGCATCAATTATGAGCCAAGAAAATGCCCCCACAGGCTTGCCCACTGGCCAATCTGGTGGGGGACATATTCTCAGTTGAGGGTTCCTCTTCTCAAAGGACTCTAGCTTGGGTCAAGTTGAACAAACACTAGGCGGTATAACAGTGTCCTGCCGTTCTCTATAAATGTGTAAATTTATTTGTCATTTGAAAAATAATTTAAAACTTCCATGATTTATGTAATAGCTAAAGAAAGAAAGAAAAGGAGGAACAGAGCTCAGACAGTGACACAAGGGGCTGAATGGATGGTGTTCAAGGGTTTAAAATGGACTGAGCTGGTGACAGAGAGACAGACTTTGGGTAAGAGCCAGGATCTTTAGTGCTTTGGGAGTTTTTATAACAGGGGCAAGCCTCCAAAGAGGAGAGTTTCTGAGTGTTGATGGAATTTGCCCTGTACGCAAGCACATTAGGAGCGCAGTGGCTCTAGTCCCCTATTTGGAGATGCTGGGATGTTTGAAAACAAGCCATGTGTCCTTGAGGCTTTGTACAGAATTGGTACTTCAGGGGGAAAGACAATGTTTCTGAAGGTCAGGAGGCAGCGTAGTCCTGCCTTGCTTATAGCAGTTCAGAGAGCTCTACAACTGGTGGGAGGGAAGGTCGGAGCGGCCAGTTTCCACTGGGAGGGATACAATGTAGCCTTCATCCCTCTCCTGTGTGCAGAGGTTGAAAGTTCCTGCTTTGAAGTCAAGGATCCTTGTGCTCTTCAGGAAAAAATAATGCATCCAGTCTTGACCCAGGAGCTCCTCCAGGCAAAGAGCGAGAATTAGAGTGGCTGGGGAGAAGGCTTGGTATTTTGAACAAACGAATTAGATTGCAGAAGAATAATTGAGTTGGAAATCATCCTATAACTGTTTGATAGATTTGATTGGAACCACAGTGCTGGTTACATTTCTTGTGACTGCAACAAAGCCTGAGACATGAATACCTCACAGGAGGAAGGACTGATTTTGACTGAGCTTCACGCTCAGGCCCACATGGCCAGGAGGACATGGCAGAAGGGGCATGGGACAGAGTCTCTTCATATCACCAGGAAGCAGGGGCCTCCTGCAGCTAGTCTTAAAGTTTCCACAGCCTCCAGAAATTGTGCTACCGGGCAGGGCAGGGCAAAGCGGGGTGGGGCACAGGTGTTTCAAACGAAAGCCAGTGGGGAACAATTTCAGATTCAAACCATATAGCACTGCTCTGAGGAGCTGGGAGCACCATTAAAAAAATTCTAAAGGAAGTGAAATGATTAGGTTTATACGTGGAGAATTATTCTGTAGTTAGAGCAAGTATTACTTGGAAGCAAATATATTGTTAATTAATTAGCCTGTTCCAGCTGGGTGGTAGTTCATGCTGTCACCCCAATGCTCCAGAAGTAGTAGAGGCTACTACTACATTTGAGGCTAGCCTGGGCTACCATCTGAGACTTTGTCTAACACAAAGAAACAAACACCCCCCCCCAACCCTCCTCTGCAACAAAACAAAAAACCTACTTCAAAAGATTATCGTAAAAATTGAAATGTAGATGAGAGGTTGGAGTCCTGGATCTGGCAGCTTCTGGAATCAATTTGTACTGTTTACAAATTGACCCTCCTGGGTGTGGCACACAGGGTGGCTGGGGCAGACCCAAGCAATGGGTAGTTCTTCTGTTTCTCAGAACAGCACCGCAAGAAGAGCTTTATGTTTAGAACTTTTCTCTTCTTTGATGAATAAGCAAACAGCGAATTATGGTTTTGCCACATAAATACATTTGTTCTAGAAGGTGCAGGGAGGTGAGACCCTCCTAGGTTTCAGGCAGACTGAAGCTGGGAGGAACGAGAATGGAACTGTTGCTGTGTCTAGTACTTTACCATTGGTATTTATTTTGCAGCATGGCATGGCTTTGCAATTCTAACCCTCAAAGGCTTTGGTCATTTAGGGTGGTTTGTTCAACCCCGAAGCTGAGAAAATATAATGATGAAGATATATTGATTACCACATATTATTGATGAAGAGAAATGGTTTGTATATACGCACATAGAATATTATATATGCACTTATTGGCAGTTCTGGGGATTGAACCTAGGACTTCATATGTCCTAGGGAAACTAAGTTATATCTCAACCCCTTTTTCCCATTTTTAATTTTTGAGACAGTGTCTCATTAAGTAGCCCAGGCTGGACTCGAACTTGTAATCCTCAAGCCTCAGCCTCTCTTTCGAGTAGCCAGGATCAACTGCTTGGGTCTGGTTATAGTTTATATTGGATGGAATAATGTTTTTGTTTTTTGTTTTTTTCTGTCAATGTGCTAGTTGTTGAGAGAATGAAAATCAGTGTAAAATGGTCATGTACAAAATACAGCATTGAAAAGCTGGGTGGAGGAGAGCCCATCCTTTGCTGGGCAGCCACAGGCTACGGCCAGTTGGGAAGTGGCCCATCGTCTTGAGGCCTGGTTTAAAAGCAAATAGAACTCAGGAGACGTTCAGTGTCTGGTTCACTTAGGAAAGTCTCCAAGATGAGGATGAAGCGGAAAGGTGTTTAATTATCTGCAGCCTCTGGATCAATGCACGATTGACTGAGAGGTGGTGGTGAAGATGGTGGTCATGCTGGCTTGGGCAACCTTACAGGAAGTAGCTGCTAGTGGGATCGATTGGTCCCGTCTGTAGTCTTAGCTGTGATGGTTGCCTTGGTACTTGTGCGTTCTCAAATACTCCCCCTCTCTGTCTCTCTCTCTGTCTCTCTCTCTCTGTCTCTCTCTGTCTCTCTCTGTCTCTCTCTGTCTCTCTCTCTTTCTAAAAGGCACCCTACTCTGCTGAGTGAATCATGTCTCAACCGTAAACAGAGGATGTACCCATAATCCCAAGCCATTGAAAACAGGTGGGATTTTAGTCACAGAGGTCTGCTCGACCTTCAGTCGTATCTGCTTTTGCAGACATTCTCATTGACGTTGTGACCAGAGGCCTGGGAGTTTGTGATCTTAGTCTTGGAGATTATTATACTCAGTGGGGTGGCTTTAACCTTGGCAGCTTTTTCCTTGAAAACCCGTTCTTTGTCCAAAGAAGCTAAGTCTTTGCTAACAAAGACAGACCTCATTTCCATGAGCTTCTCGGTGTGTTTTATAAACTTGGTTCTTAATGGTTAAGGGCTGGTTCTTTGGAAATGTTTCTGTGGTTTAGAACTTTTTTAGACATGCCTCATAAAGTGATTAGCAATATTTCACACACACACACACACACACACACACACACACACACATATATATATATTTTAAATATTAAATTGCATTCCACATAGTTTTCAAATGGTGGGGATGACCAAAAGTGATACTAGGAAGAGTGCTGCTGCCCCTGAGAAAGACAACTGTGCTACACACATTACTATTTTTTTTTTTTTGGTTCTTTTTTTTCGGAGCTGGGGACCGAACTCAGGGCCTTGAGCTTCCTAGGCAAGCGCTCTACCACTGAGCTAAATCCCCAACCCCACATTACTCTTAACTTACTGATTGATGTGCAGAATGAGGTAGAGTTTCCTTAAAACATCTGTGACGGCCTTTGTGCTTCTGCTCTTGACACCAGAGAGCTAAGTCTTCTTGGTAAGATGGGTTCTGGGTACAGCTGTGGAATTGCACCAAACGCAGTTCCAGTCCCTTTCCCCGGCTCCTCCCTTTCTCTTGCTATCTGGCCTCTCCTTATATTGGCTTTGAAACGTTTGTGACCGATAACGGATAACTTGAATTTGTATCGTTAGCCAGACAACATGGTGCGCTCCATTCAAATATCCACCTTTTTTTTTTTTTTTTTCTTTTTTGCTGGACCCTTAAAATTACTTAACGATGGCAGGTGAGATGGCCCACTTATGAAGGCACACTGGTCGCTATGGCTGAGGACCTGAGCTTGATCCCTGGGACCCACGTGGTAGAGAGAGAGAACCGATTGCTGTAATTTGTCCCTTGACCTCCATGCATGTGCACACATGCACACACGTAAACGAAAATGCAGTAACATTTTTTTTTGTAAGTCCTTAAAGGACATCCTGCCAGTCCCTGTTCATCTCCCCTTCCCTTTACTCTGCGCTTGGCTGTCTGTGGGAGAGAGAAATCAAGGTGGGCTTGTATCCAGTCATGAAGCAGGTCCACTGGGGAATGTGGCATCTTCATGCTGTTTCGTGAGGGTGAAGCTCTGGGTTAAATCCGTTATATGTAAACCCCGACCCCCAAATCTAATCCCACAAACAAACAAAGAACTCCCAAACAGTGTTTCATGGGTAGGCTTTAGGTTTAGTTTGGCACCACAGCGGTATCTGGCAGCCATTTTGGCTCTGGTGAGATTAGAGCTGCTGTTGCAGCCTTTTCCATTTCTTTTATCCTCTCTCAAGAGTTCTAGCCAAGCCTAAGCTAGAACATGTGAAGTTAACGGAGAAGAGCTGCTTCTCCATCCAGCAGCTTCTCTGGCAGGAATTTAAGCACCACGGAACTGCGAATGGGAAGTGTGTACCTGGGGCCCTCATCTGGCGGGGCTCGCCTTGCTTGGGGTGCTTAGCAGCTGCTCGAATGTACTCATGGTTCTTAGATTTAAAAACGCCACATCAGCTAGAGAGCCATAGAGGCGGGAGGAGCTGAGATCCCAATATGAGAATGGCTCTGTTTGCTGCACGGGCCAAGCACACTGCCAGATAATCACCAGAGTTTCAGAGTCACCCTAACCGGGGAAGCCTGGAGAACGTGTGTGGGAACGGACTCTTAGGATGCACAGCTAACTAGGAGAGAGGCGTGCCGAGGTAGACTTGGTTTATTAACGCTGGCGTGATGAGCAGAATCCAGATCTGGCCAATTTAGAATTTAATGCTACCACGTTAGTTGGTTTGGGTATTAAAACCAGGACCCGTGAGCTCCTACCCTAGGCAGGGAGGCACGTGCTGGGGTTGCTCTCCGCCTCTCCTTTGTCCCTTGCTGGCTCCACGGAACAGAGCCCGCCACTCTGGCGAAGGAAGAAGTACTCAGGCCAAGGGAGGGGCTCCAGGAAGCTCTGGGATGGTGTCATACAGACAGGGGAGAGCATGCCCAAAGAAGTGTCTAGAACCCATTACACCTTTCTGACCCCCGGAAAACTAATTTAAATAGCTAGCACCAGCCAATGATCAGGCCAAGCAGGAACAGCAATGAGCGACTTATTTTAATGAAGGGAAGGCTCAGCCGCCTGTTACGAAACGCCTTGTCCCCTTAGGTGAGAAGAACTGCCAACAGCGGTAGAACTTAGCCCAGGTCAGTGTAGAAGCTCAATAGTAAACCCCAAAGTGGTAAGAAACCCCACAATGCTGTAAACTGGAGCAAGCCTTGATGACAGCCAGTTCACCAGAGGTTCGGGAATAATTAAAGCACAGCCTTCTGGGTGCTAAGTATATCCTTCTCTTGATATATATATCAAGATTATATATATCTATATATCTATATATATCTCAAGATTATATATGTATATATATATATATATATATATATATATGGTAAGACATACCAAATCAAAACAAAACAAAAAACAAAAAATCCCAAGCAACAACAACAACATCCCTCTATCTGTGGACCAAAGCCTAATTAGTGTCACCACAATAGAAAAGGCCACTGATCTGCGTCAGCCTCCCAGTGAAGGGGAGGCCGGCTTGCTTCGAGGAGGCCTTCAGCGCGGTTGGAGGATGCCCTGAATTAGTCTCCAAGTCTCTGCACACACGTACTTGCGTGTACTGGCTGAAGTGAGCATGCCCAGGGTAAAAGGCAGGAACTAGATCTCTGAGAGAGGCCCAGCTCCTGGCTGGGAGTTGGTATTAACTGCAGAGGACCTCAATCGCAACCATCTACACCCCTTCTCAGAGAGTGGCCTGTGTAGTCCACTGAGGAAAATGGAAGTTGGGCCAAGGCTGAAGTCACAGCAGACGCTCTTGGTGCTTTCTGAGGTTTTAGTCGTCAGTTTCAGGAATAGCGTGTTTGCCACCTGGGCTCATCCTCCTGTGACCTTCCGACCATGAAGTGAAGGCCGTCACGGTAGCTAAGGCCAAATGAAAAACCGCTGAATTTTCTTTCACCGCTGGCGGGAGGTCAGAGCGCACCTGCAGGGCATTTCCATGATTGGTGTTCTCTGTGAAGACGTGATTTCATGGAGACGCCTTTCCCCTGTGGATTTGACCTAGCCACTGGGCGGTAGAGGAGGTGGGTTCATCTTAGAGAAAGATGCTGGGTCATTGTGCATTTCATCTGGTGGGGACTCCAATTTCAACTGGAAAGGACTGGTGTATAAGTGGGGAGAAATCATACCCACCCCCCGGCTTCATGTCAGGGCTGTGGTCCGTCGAATAGTGTTTCTCTGTCCCTGAAGGGGTTTGTGTCATGAGGCATGGCCCACTATTTATCAGATGTTTTTATTACCGTGCACCAAGGCTGAACCCCCCTGGACTTTTTTTCTCCACCTTTATTCAGAGCCGCCCTTCCTTTCCAATCCAGAACAGCGGGTAAAGCCTCCATCAGTGTAGAAGCTCAATAAAACTACAATTGTAAACTGAGCAAGCCTTGATGACATCCCAGTTCCCAAGGAGGTCTGGGGTTTAACATCACATCCCACTGTGCTCCATCTTGTGACTATCCTGTTATATCTCGCTATACGTGTATATATATATATTATATATAGCTCATGACAGCAGAAAGAAAGCAGGAAGTTAGTTTGGTACGTGACACACACGCTCAGTTCCGGGATGGAGACGAACTCCATGCTCAATACCGAGTAATACATTAGTGGGCAGTCAGCCTGAAGGAGAGCCACCACTGGCCATTTGTGTGCGCTTTCATGTATGTGCAGGTGGACGTGTGTTTGGACGGGGTTTCCTGTTTCTCTCCCTAGGTCAGGCTAGCTAGGTTGCTTCAGGGAACTCTCCTGACTCCATCTTCTGTCTCTACATAGGAGAACTGAGTTTATAGACCACGCACCTTGGTGCATCTGGCACGGTTCCTGTTCTGTACTGGTGAGCTGAGTTCACAGGGCTCTCTGGACCAGTTAACTCCCGAAGCCCATTAAGTGCAGTAGCTCCTCCCGGTCCTCTTTCTGGTTCATGAGCTGTGACTTCAACTCATTTTCACTTCATCTATTCCAGCTTGGAACAATTGGATCTGTAGGCCCTCCTCTCCAAGGAGTCATCCTGTTACCTGCTTTTCCAAATGTGCCTCAGTTCTGGCAGAGATCAACGATCCTGCCTGTTTTGGAGAAGCATCTGGACTCTTCTTCCCTTGGTGCCTCCCATTCTCACAGAGCTGGGGAAAGCGTGGTTCAGTGTTCTACTCTGAGCCCCTGAGGAAGATCTTACAATCCATTAGGCACGGCGGCAAGCCACCTGAATGGCACCACCTTCCCCATGGAGCCACAGTGGCCATAAAGGAGAACGGATCACAGCCCCAGTGAGACACAGCTTGGCTCAGGGGCTCAGTGGAGCTTCCGTGGCTGTGGATATTCTGACCCAGTGCAGCCGGCTTGACTCTACATCATTAACTAAGTTAATTAAGTATCGTTACTTCGATACCTAAAAGAAGTTTCCACGAACTTACAGTGCTGTGTATGGGGCTACCAAACTTGGCCTTTGTTTCAAATTAATCTGTGCTCCCTGTGGGAATTCTGGTCATTCAGTACTTTGCAAACATTCTCTCTGACCCTAAGCTAGGAAAATATTAACAAATGCATCTCTAAGGCAGGCTGAGGACAGAATCCTTCAGACTATGGTTTTCTATAGGGGGCAAATGGTATAGTGGTTCCTTACAAGGGTGCACAGATGGGTCAGATCTGTTGCTCACAGAGTGAAGGTAGTATTCGAACCTGTGCTTGAAGACAAGTTGGAGCCCCGAAGACTTCAAGTTTCTTCCTAAGTTGCTGAGCAAGTGCTGAGACTAGTTTAACATTCTAGATTCGAAACACTGCCGGGTAATGTACGCTTCTCCTTACAAGCAATGAAGGAATGATCTAGAGGCTAGTTTTCCACACCAATGTGTATGAGTGTGCATGTGTGTATGGTTGTGCTTGCATGCTTATGTTATATGCGCTTATGTCTGTAAATATGTGTCAATATGTATGTGTGTGTGTGTGCATCTGTGTATTTTTCTATGTGCATGCTCTCATGTGTGTGTGCACATTTGGGCATGCATGGTTTGTGTATATGGTATCTGCATGTGTGCATGTGTTCATGTATGTGTGACTATGCATATATTTACATGTATGTACAAGTGGGAATATGTGCACATTTGTGCTTTGTGTACACGTTTGTGTGAGTATGAGTGCATATGCTATGTGCATGTATTTTTGTGTGTATATGTATTTATTTATAAGTACACTGTAGCCATCTTCAGACACACGAGAAGAGGGCATCAGATCTCATCACAGATGGTTGTGAGCCACCATGTGGTTTACTAGGATTTGAACTCAGGACCTCTGGAGGAGCAGTCAGTGATCTTAACCACTGAGCCATCTCTCCTGCATATATGTATTTATATGTGCTCCTCTGTATGCATGTACATTTAGGTTTGAGCATATGTGTGCACTTAAGAAATGTGCACATGTGTAGGTGTGTGCATGTGCATATGTCCATGTATTTGGGTATAAGTGCATGCATGTTTGAGTTTGTATGTGCATACATATTTATAATTGTATGCTTCTGTGCAAATATG
>NC_046154.1:164717291-164739791 GCF_011064425.1 Rattus rattus | reverse complement strand
GCCTCAGCAGTGTGCACCACACCGCGTCTAATACGGCGTGACTTTGACGCTCCTCAATTACGGAGGATTTGGATCCTCCTCGAGGGGGAGCGGAAGTGATGACTGAGTTGCGTGTAAATACTGGGTTCAGTTTAGCAAATGACAACTCAGGATGGGTGTCACTGTGCTCATGGGCCATATTCACCTGAAAACTGTCAAATCCGCTGGTGATGAGGGAGACCGCAGGTGTGTGCACAGCTGTGGTGAGAGCCGACTTGGATTCTAAGTGGGTAAAACCATGGCCGGGCCACCTCTAGGATCAGCAGATTTAGTGAGGGGTGTTAGAAGGAAGCATTGGGTGTCCGTTCTGATTGCGGCCCCTTCTGGATGACCGTGATGTTGTCGTTTAAGTATTGCATTTCTCTAAGAAAAATAAGCTGGGTGTGCTAACCAGGGCTCCAGGACGGCGTCCCCTTAGAGATCAGCAGAGGACTTTTGTGGAATCTGCACTCCTCTTGCACAAGGAGAGAGTCTGTTAGAGGCACCCAGAGGCCTGAGGTCAAGCTCAGGTGTTTTGCCTGAGGTGTCCGTTTTTCTTTGCTGCGACAGAGGCTGTCTGACACTGGCCTCTGGCTTAGCAATATGGCGTAGCTGGTCAGCCAGTGACCCCCAAGTGTTGGCCTGCCTCTACCCTCCAAACTGCTGGGACTACAAGCATGCATCTTCATGGCTGGCTTCTGGGGTTCTAACTAGGGTCTTACTGCTTGCACCACAAGTCATTTAACAGCTGAGCTCTGCGTCCAGCACCAACGCTATGTATTTTAAGGAAGAGAGACCCCCCTAAGAACTTTCTTTGGAATGTTTTCCGACTCTTTGCAATAGAATGAGTACTAATGGCACAATTTTTTTTGTAAAAGGGAAATCAAATTGGCTTTAACTCCTTCTCATGAGATAAGTCTCAGTACTCTTGGTTGGGCTTCTCTGGTGGCACTAGGGACCCCATATCACAGTAAGGGCAAGAAAGAGTTTGAGGAGTCACCTGCTCACCCCTTATTTTAGAGAGGAGATCCAGGCAACTTGTCACTGTCGATCACTGCGGGAGAGGGGGAGAGAGGGGTGGGTGTCAGCTTTCTGACATCCAACTTTGTGGCCTTTCCAGTCTCAGCTGCCCTGGTTATTTATTTGGTTTAGCCGTTGGGCTTTTTAGCATTGGCCGAGTCTATCCACTTTGATACGTAGAGAGTTGCTCAGTCTATACTGTGTGGTCGGAGTCAGCCAGAGTGCTGTGCTGTAGAGCTGCTGGGTGGTAGTAAATGTCAACCAGGGGTACTATTACCTCCACCTTACTCGTGACTGAGGATGCAGTGTCCGGTTTGCAGCTGAGCAGCTCACACACGTGTCTTTGGCTTTTTTTTTTTTTTTTTTTTTTAGAGCAGAAGACTCAATAACTGAAGACGACAAGAGGAGGTATGTGTGCTGGTTTCTCGTGAGTGACTTTGGCCGCCGTGCATGGATGTAACCACACTAACACGGGAACCGAACCCCAGGTTCCATCAGCTGGGATGTTGGCAGGGATGTTGGCAGGGATGTGCACTCTGAAAAGGCAGCAGCCCAGCCAGACTCGGAGTCTGGGCTTCGGTCCTACAAGCTCGTGCTCTGCCCTGTGTGTGGCCCTGTGCCATCCACCCCCGTCCTTGCGGTGACTTCCCCTCCTCACCTCTCCACTTCTTTCTCTCACTGTTCCTCTGGTTCACTCTGCTCCGCTCCACACTGCACTCCTGGGCGCTCTCCCACATGACACATCTTTCCCTGTGAGGAAATGGTTTCTGAATCTTCTAGATTGCCTAATTCTACAGGGACCTCTGAATGTGTCATAAGTGGTGATTGACAGCTGTCACACACTCCTCAACCTATCGCTCTACTGACTTACCTAGCTCACTTCTTTCTCATTACAAGCAAAATATTGAAAACTTTTACTGATTTAATACAATTATTTTCCCAAAGCTCCCTTCTACCATAGAAAACCAAGAATCTTCGAAAAGTCATGAGTCGTCTTCATAATGATATAATTGTTTGGAGTGGTCCATGCTCTGTTTTCTAATGCTTCTCTCTGTGTGTAAAACCCTTTAATTTGATCTGATTTCTTTTCATAAAGAAACTATGGAGGAGTGTATGTTGGCCTGCCCTCAGAAGCTGTCAACGTAGCGTCTAGTCAAGCAAAGACCGTACAAAAAAGTAAGCAAGGGTTTTGTGGGGCTATTTCCTCAAAACAAAAGTATGAGAGAGAGAGAGAGAGAGAGAGAGAGAGAGAGAGAGAGAGAGAGAGAGAGAGTGTGTGTGTGTGTGTGTGTGTGTGTGTGCATGTATGGGTGTGGGTGTGGGCATTTGTGTATCTATGTATGCATTTACATTTCTGGGTGCTTGTGTGTGTGTGTGAGCATGTATGTGTGTGTGTGTGTGTGTGTGTGAGAGCATGTATGTGTGTGTGTGTGAGAGCATGTATGTGTGTGTGTGTGCATGTATGGGTGTGGATGTGGTCGTTTGAGTATCTATGTATGCATTTACATTTCTGGGTGCTTGTGTGTGTGTGAGAGCATGTATGGGTGTGTGTGTGTGTGTGTGAGAGCATGTATGGGGGTGTGTGTGTGTGTGTGAGCATGTATGTGTGTGTGTGTGTGTGTGCATGCATTAGTGAGTGTGCAGATTCACACGCATGTGAAGGTCGAGGAGAGGCTCTGGGGATCCTTGGGAGCGGTCTTCCCTTTTGGAGACTGACTTTCTCTGACTTTGAACCTGTTGAGTCCTCTAATCTGTCTGTCCAGCAAGCTCCAGCGTCCCGGCTGCCCCCCCCCCCTGCTCAGCACTGGATGTACAAGCGCATGCTCCCATGCTGGGTTTCTTTTGTAAAATGTGGGTTTGGGGGCTCGAACTTGGGCTTGCCCAGCAGGCACTTTGCCTCGCCTACTGAGCCATCCCCTTGGTCTCAAAGGAACACAATTTATGTTTTCCACTCACTTGACTTAGCCACTTGCTCTGCTGCAGCAGTGAGCCACGAGTGAGCTCCGCATTCCCTGTCGCTGTTTCTCAAAAGCGCCACCCACATGTTCAAGCAACCTCCACAAAAGCCCAGCTTGCTTGGAGGTTGTGAATAGGGGTTTTATTTACATACATGCACCACGGATACTCAGATTCTCATTAATTTTAGTGCCGATGAGTGTGAAACGGAAAACCGGCATTTGAGCAAGTTGGTGGAGTGTTTGCAAACATGGGCTGTATTTTCACAACATGAAGATAATGAATGGACTTACAGCCGCAGTGCAGTGGCTACAGGAAAAGAAGAACTGCTCACGAAGTGATATCGCGTTATTGTGAAACGCACTGTCATTATTTGTTTGCACGTGGAGATCTGAGGGCAATTTGCTGTAGTTGGTTCTCAGCCTGTGGGTTCCAGGATGTAGCTCGGGCTACAGGTGCCTGTACCCTCAGACCCATCTCGCCTGCCCTCCTTTATGATGTCTAGGAACAAATGTGTGTGTGCGTGCATGTGTGCATGTGTGTGCATGCATGCATACATGTGTACACATGTGTGTGCCCATGTGTATATATATGTGTGTGTATGTGCATGAATGTGTGTATGTGTGCACACGTGTGTGCATGTGTGTGTATGCATGCATACATGTGTGTACATATGAGTTCGTGCCCATGTGTGTGCACGTGTACATATGTATGTGTGTGCATGCATGTGTGTATGTGTGTGTACATGTGTGCATGTGTGTGTGTGCATGTGTGTGTGAGCGTGAATGTACATGTGTGTGTGTGTGTAGGCGCGCACGAGACTATTTGTAGCTTCTAGCTTTTTGGAAAATATAATGAGCTTTTAAAAATCTGAACACTAACTGTTCTTCTCTCTCTAAGATTAGAGGAAGATAACGCAATGGCTGGATACCCGAGAGGTACTTTGTTTTTTTCTAAATCACCTCGTGTGCTTACCCTCAGTGATGAAGAACTGCTTTAGTTTCAATGTGCATCTTAGAGATCTCGAGTGCTGGGATGACAGTCTCGGAAGCTCTGGTCCACTGTCTTCCGTGCTGCCATGGTTTCTCTTCATTCTTTCACAAATGCAGCTTGATTGATTTAATCAGAGCAAGCTGCATGCCTGCCTAAAATACCAGGGCTCACCAAGACCTGGGAGGGCTTAGGACTTGAATGACAGATGGGAGCGCTCAGCCAGGGAGACTCCAGCTAGGAATCACATGAGGATCAACACACAGTGTGGAGACTCTGTGATACAGAGAGGAGATATGGGTTCAGGAGGAGATATGCCTCATGGCACATTCCGTCTGGCAGTCAAGTCTGTGTCGGTCTTGGCAAACATACCTAGCCTCTTTTGAAACCACCCCTTTCAGAAGGGCTGTTTCCCAAGAGAGCCCATACTCTGTTCAAAGTCAGCCTCAGGCTCTTCACAGGCTGGTTGAATGGGTTACTTTTCCCTTGTGGCCTCAGTTTTATAATCTGTAGAATGGGTCTTTCGCTTAGACAATAATGGTTGTTGTTAGGATTAAATAAAATGAATGGTAAGTACTTTGTGCTTTCATCATTGCCCATGTCTTCTTTGTCTTCTTCCTTCTTATTTCCCCCTTCTCTCCCTCTTCCCCCACCTTTTTCTCCCCTCTCCAACCTCTTTATCATATACCTCCCCTCCCTCAGAACCCAGTCTCTAGCAGACTAGAAACAAGAAGAGTTCTTTGCTATTGAGGCCACCTCTTGTCCAGCCAGGGTCAGTCCTGGAGTTGGGAGAGACTGAGAAGTTTTCCAATGGAGGACTGGGACACACAGGGTCTACTTCTTATGGGAGGCCACAAGCCTTAAAATCGTTCTCTGGAGAGTAGCTCATCAGAGAGGCAGCATGGAGATTCATAAAGACTGGGATCCACCCCTCACCCTCCAATTCTTGAAAATTTGCCAGGGATTTTTTTTTTTAAGTCTAGTACTTATTTGAATAGAGCGATTCCCCTCCCCACACAGAATTCCAGTCTTGCGGTCATTTTGTCCCTTGTAGACGTACGTGTGTGACTTGGCCTCCTGTGTAAGCTGAGCTGGTGGAGCAACCAGCCCTGTGCTACCATTTCCCCCCTCCCCCCGTAACGATGACATGTTTCAAAAGTGTAAGAACTGTCCAAGAGGTGTCCTGTAGCCCCATGCTGGGAATCTGGTTCCCTCTGCTGCTCACAGACCTCAGGCGAGCTATGCTGGGCCTCGGCTTTCTCGCTTGGCTCTGTGTGGGGGTCAGATGTTCCCTAGTAACAGTTTAGCAGTTACTGCTGACACAGCCCACATGGCTGTAAGTGGCTCGTTCGCTGCTCTCGGATCCGAACGTGTTCTTTGACAACCAGCCTCTTCTGTCTGCTCTTTTTCTCTGACGGTGTCCCTAAGTAGTCAGTCGGTTCTGATTTCCCTCCGCCTCACCTTTGAAACACCTGAAAGCTTTTCCTGAGCGGCTCTGTGTCCACTGTGCCCCTTGTCCGTGACACTCTGACACCCGTGATTCTCCAGGCCCATCCTTGGGCAAATCCTTGGTGTGAGGACTGTCCAGGGAAGCTTCTGATGCGAAGGGCAAGCTACACTATTGTTGGCTAACACCACAGCCTTTCTGAGTGGGATTCACTTTGTGAGCTCGGTCCGCTCTGTGTTGTGCGAAATGGAGGAATGACTTGGTGTTTTCGTCACTTACGCGATGTTACAAATGTGTAGTTTCTTAGACACCTGACTCCAGAGTGGAACTCAGGGCCGTATGGCTGTGACTTTATGAGAGGCGTCCTCTTCCCAGGAGGGAAATGAAGACACAGGCCTGCTTTCCACTCAGCCAGCAAACGTTTACGAGCTGGCTCTCAGATGCCAGCGCGGGCCAGTCCCATCGGTGTCCCCCTGGGGAGCTTCACAGGCTGCAGATACACGGAGCCCCTCTGCAGTATAGCGTGGGGAAGGGAGGGATAGAGTTTTCACGGCGTGATCTATATTATGAATCTGGTGCTGATGTGCACACAGCCTAGTCTGGCCGTTGCTATTCTGTATTTTAATTTTTAATTATATTTTATAAGTCTCTCAGCATCCAGTCTGATCTCTTTATATAAATATTACCGATGTTCAGAACTACACTACAGTGCCCGGTACCTAATCGGTAGGTACCTAGGCTGCATATTGAACACACACTCCACATCAAAGCAATTCAGTTAAATAATTTGCAGGCTTTAGGACATGTACTTCTTTCTAAGTTATGATTTTTGAATGTGCTAATTCTTTTCTCTCCCCCACTTTTCCTATTTTCCCTTCATAGCTTGCTTGTGAATTTGGAAGGAACTTGGCTCCCAGGACAGTGTATGAACACAGATGTCTTCAAACAAATTCCTAAAGGTTGTCCCTGCCGTGCCATCTCGCCCAAATCCTAGCTGTGTAGTCAGAGTCATGGGTCCATAACCGGATGTCGTGGTCACAGAAGGAAGCTGACGAGACTTCGCGTTCATCCGTGGGACTTTGTGCCACCCACCCATGAGAGACCATAAAGGCTGTTGTTACCCGGCCTGGGCCAGCAGGCTCCACACCATGGTGTTTGGCCACTCAGCACAGTTCACAAAGCGCATGTCTTTTCACAAATAATCTTTTGATAGTTTTTATATGACACAATCCTTACTGTATTTATAACACGACCGTAGGGCCATGCAATCGAATTACTGAAGTAATATATTGCCTCTTGTCCATCGATGTTTCTACATCATGACTTTTTAGCTGTGAAGTTGGTGAATGGATTCTTACAACCATCTCCCGTTTTTACCAGCAGGTTTAACGTTTTTATTTAAATGCCGGAGAATCCCTTCCCTTCGTTAAGAACGTTGCAGCATTTGAAAATGAACTGGTTCAATGTGCATGCTACACATACATGTGGATTAAATTCCTCTTCTCTTATATAATTATAAATATTCTCCAGCCATCCAGTTGCCTGTTCTCCCCTTGTGTAGCCCGAGCATCTCATCATGTTAACTTGGCACCGTCTCTTAGGACATAACTGAGGACAGTTAATGTTTAGCGGGGTATCTGGAAAATTCTTAATTTGCTAACAATGTGTGTATCTACTCATGACGGCAGTGACACAGTTTACCAATGTATTCCAACAATTAAATATTTTTATCCCTCTTTACCTAGATCTCTTAATTATTTTTAAAAGAACACTTTCAAAGAAGCCACATGGGGTGTCACCATATGTAAATAGAGTATATCAATATTTAAACGTAACACTGGTTGTCTTAGGGTTTTACTGCTGTGTAGAGGCACCATGACCAAGGCAACTCTTATAAAGGCAAACATTTAATCAGGGCTGGCTTACAGTTTCAGGGGTTCAGTCCATTATCATCATGGCCAGAAGCACGTCAGGATGCAGGCAGACATGGTGCTGGAGGAGCTGAGACTTCTACATCTTGATCGAAAGGCAGCAGGAGACTGGGTACCATCCTGGGTGTGGTTTGGACATAGGAGACCTCAAAGTCAGCCCCCACAGTGACACACTTCCTCCAGTAACATCACATCTACTCCAAGAAGGCCATACTTCCTAATAGTGCCATTCCTGATGGGCCAAGCATTCAAACACACAATTCTACAGGGACCATAGATATTCAGACCAACACACTGGTTAAACAGATTACTCTGAAAGTAGGATTTTTTTTCCCAAAAAGAAAGGCACTGTCTTCCAAATTTTCTCACTATAGAGCCGTCAAATTGTTAAAATAAATAAATAAACTCAAAAGTTAAAATTACCAAGAACGTAGGAGGTATACATCTCTCTCAGTGTCCACAAGATCACTATGGCACTTGGTGGGGACATCAATGTGTACATCATTAATAATAGCAGCCCTGAGAAGCCGGAGGCAGGAGAGTCAGAGGTTCAAGACCAGCTGGCTACACCATGATTTTGAGATCATAATAAACTCCATGAGACCTTGTCTCAAAAATATTTTTAAATTAAAAATTAATAACTACATTGGCTTTGGAAAACAATTTACAAGTAACTTTAGATCAACAGAGCACAAGGGTAGGCTGGGGTACAGCCCAATTCTAAACCTATTTCATTAGTTTTTCTGTCTCTGTTGTTACTGTTTCAATCTGAAATTATACTATGTCTCAATTGAATGTATCTGATTCATTTCCTCCTCTTCCTGACAATGTTTGCTCAGCTCTTCCTGAGGCTTTTGAAGCCTTCTGTGTAAGAATTTTGGAATCTGCCCCTTAATGTGACTCAATGCTCTTCTACGAGGCCCGGGTTACGGATCTTGAGGGCGATCCCCACACTGAGATGGAATGCCCCTCATCAAATCGAATCCTGAGATCTCAGGATCCCATCTTATGACCGGTGACATTGACCTTGATCCTTTGGTTAAGAGGTGTAGTGGTTTGTATATGCTTGGCCCGGGGAGGGGCACTATGTGGAGGTGTGGCCTTGTTGGAGTAGGTGTGTGACAGTAGCCAGCCGTGGGCCTTAAGACCCTTGTCCTAGCTGCCGAGAAGCCAGTCTGCTGCTAGTTGCCTTCGGAACAAGAGGCGTAACTATCAACTTCTCCTACATCATGCCTGCCTGGATGCTGCCATGCTCCCACCTTGATGATAATGGCCCGAACCTCTGAACCTGTAAGCTAGCTCCAACTAAGTGTTGTCCTTATAAGAGTTGCCTTGGAGGGGTTGGGGATATAGCTCAGTGGTAGAGCGCTTGCCTAGCAAGCTCAAGGCCCTGGGTTCGGTCCTCAGCTCCAAAAAAAAAAAAAAAAAAAAAAAAAGTTGCTTTGGTCATGGTGTCTGCACCATGAGTTGAGACCAATTCAAGATGGGGGTTGAACTCCACTCCCTGGAGGAATTTGGGGGTATTTATTAAAAGTATGATGGCATTTTTGTGATACTCTTGCTGTCACTAGAGTTCTAGTTATTCTCTGGGTGTCTGGGGGTGATTTATTCAGTGTGTGTACTAAGTCAATCACTACGCAGCTCCCTGTTCAGCATCTCGCCGGAAAAGAAACATTGTTACTGATGGAATGATTCCCACGCTGGGTCACTGCGAACACAGCTTGCAAGTCATAGTGAGGTTGGTGTAGACTCATCTGATGGTGTTTCCCCTGGCGATCCCAGCCACAGTCTGCCATGCCTCCTGTAGGAGAGGGGAACTTTGGGGTAACTGACCGCTCTACTTGGTATGAACAGATGAGTGCGTCTAGTCATATCCCCTGTGTGTGTGTATCCGCTATCTGATGGATTGGACAGCAGACACCTTTTATTGCTTTAGGTAAAGAAAAACTCTGCTATAGAGGGAAAAAAAAATCATCCTGGTAATGGAATATTTCGGGAGAGCTACTTGGAGACCGCAGGTATTGTGTTTCTCCTTAAAGTTTCATAGTTAATGTGACTGCTGCTTTCGGCTCTTGTCTTCTGGGTGGTTGTGGGGACTGAGCTCAGGGTCTCGTGTGTACTGGGCAGATACACTGAGCTTCCTCTCTAGAGCTGTCCTAGGACCTGTAGCATAATTTTTGGGTGCTCTGGTCCCCATTTTTCCCCTCCTCATTCCTTCAGTAGATACTACTAGAAATTCTCTGAAGTATTTATTTATATCGGTAAGAATACATGGGTATTTGTCTTGCCCTTCAGGTTACAGTCCAGTATTGTGATACTTTCCTGAGTTTGACATCTTTGACCATTGGGGTTTTTTCCAGGTCAAGATTCTGACATGCTCTATGATTTTTTTCTCCTGTCCAGGTTGACTCTCAATAGTGAGCAGTGCCGCAAAACAAAGATCGTCTTTTCAAAAGTTAGAACTCCATCAAATTCCACTGCAAATGAACAGTGCCTTCCATATTTTGACAAGTTTTAACATTTTTCCTTACACTAGGGATCAGATAAATTTAGAGCTTCCTAATTCTTGTGTGTTAATAACACAGCCGCCCACCTCCCGAGTCTTAAGGCAAATGATTAATGTCTTTCTAAAGTACTGTAAGGATCTGGACGACAGAGGAGGATAAACCATTAATGTAGAGACTAAAAAAGAAAAACTGGAGTCTAGCCGTACTGGTTGGTTTAACCAACTTGACACAAACCAGACTCACCTGGAAAGAGAGAACCCCTAATTGAAGAATTGCTTCTATCAGACTGCTATGTGGGCAAATTCCTTTATTAGTGATTGACATAGGAGGGACCAGCCCAAACTGGGCAGTGCCAATCCCTAGGCTGGAGGTTCTGGGGTATATAAGAAATCAGGCTGAGCAAGGCTGGGAGAGCAAGCCTGTAAGTGTAATATCTTCATGGTCTCTGCCTCAGTTCCTGCCTCAGTGGCCCTTCATGATGGACTGTCATTTGGAAGTGTAAGAGGAAGAGAACCCTTTTCTCGTTACCATGCTTTTTATCAGCATTTTATCAAGCAAAAAAGAGGCAAGTTATACACTGGTTCTGCCTTCAAAATGCCTGAAACATAAGAGTTCACACCTCTCCCAACAATATGTCCCCCCTTTATTTTACAAGATTATTGTTAAAAATACAGTGGAGATGTGTGTCAGGGCGTTTTAGGAGACTGGTGAAAAGGGGGCTTTTAAAGCTTACCCATAGAGGAGACGTACATTGCAGACTGCTGAAGCCTTCGGAATTTCCTCCACAGGGGTGGTCTTCATGGAGAAGAGGTGATAGAGAGAGCTCATGTTCTTCAGCAGCAGATGAGTGCCTTCCAGGTTTGGAATCCATACTCTTGAGATCATAGAATGTATCAGTGTCAGGAGCTGAAGTGAAGGAGAAGCAAGTGTTGGGCTTGTGGAATAGGATGAATGCAAGAGAAAACACACGAGATCATGCATATGTGAAGGAAATTTTAACTTTTAGTAATGGCTAAAGTTGTTTTTAGTGCGTGTGTGTGTGTATGTGCATGCGCATGTATGTCTGTGTGCGTATGTGTATTGTGTGTACCTGTGTGTGTTCATGTGTGTGCATATGTGTATGTGCATTGTGTGTGCTTGTGTGTGTGTATGTGTTCCTATGTGAGTGCTTGTGTGTGCCTGTATGTGTGCATGTGTGTGCCTGCATTTTCATATGTGAGTGTTTGTGTGTGCATGTATATGTGCATGTGTGTGCATGTGTGTGCATGTATGTGCCTGTGTGTATTCATATGTGAGTGCTTGTATATGTATGTGTGCATGTGTGTGCTTGTGTATTCATGTGTGTGTGTGCATGTATGTGTGCATGTATGTGTATGTGTGTGCAAGTGTATGTGTATGTGCATTGTGTGTGCATTATGTATGTGTGCAGTGTGTGTGTGTGTGTGTGTGTGTGTGTGCGTGTGTGTGTGTAGTATGAGTACCTACAGAGGCCAGAAGATAGCATCAAGTCCTCTGGAGCTGGAGTTACAGGTTGATTGTGAACTGCCCAGTGTGGGTGCTGGGAACCAAACTTGGGTCCTTTGGGAAAGCAGCAAGCACCTTTAACTGCTGAACCATCTCTCTGCCCTTTGGGGGTTTATGTGTGTGTGTGTGTGTGTGTGTGTGTGTGTGTGTGTGTGTGTGTGTGTGTGGTTTAGTTTTAGCTTTTGGTTTTTTGAGACAGGGTTTCTCTGTGCAGCCCTGGCTGTCCTAGAACTCACTCTGTAGACCAGGCTGATCTTGAACTCAGACATGTGTCTGCCTCTGCTGCCCGAGGGTTGGGATTAAAGGCATGCATCACCACCACCCAGCTGCCCTTTGGCTTTTATTCTTATTTTTTAATGATGCAATAAACAAGGTGAAGAAACGCCAAGTTTCCCCTGATACTCCAAGAATAAGCTTGGATGAATTTACAGATGTTATAAAGGATGGGGCATGAAGCCGAGGGAGGCTGGCAGACAGTCGCCTACCCCAGGACTGGGAAACAGTGTTATGTGAGTGAAGCATGGCATCCGTAAGGTGGGGTGCTGCTTGGCTTGGCTATGGGGAAGATGAAAACAGGCCTGAAACCTGGAAACATTTGAAAATCAAATGACTGGAAAACAGGGCAATGTTCCTGGTAACCACAGGGCTACCCTGCTCTACACCCGAGAACCCTGAGCAATGTTCTTGAAAATCACAGGGCTACCCTGATCTACGAAGAACTCTCATAGAAAGTGCCCGAGAACGTGAGCAAAGATACTAAGAAGATGGTTCACAGAAGGGCTGTAAGAGCCTTCGGGGAGGGCTCATCACATTAAAGCCCAAAGGCTGAAAGTAGCAACGAGGAGGTAACATGATGAGGCAACTCCCACTAGTCAACAACATGTCCCCGACTCCATCCTGTGGCTGCCATCGTGATGACATCATCGCTCTTGTGCCAAGAGGATGTGTGCTCTCAGTTACTGTGCCTTGCCCACAGCACTGATGAATTTGAGGTCCCCAGGCAAGAACATCCCTTGCCTATTAAATTGGTCACTTTTGATTCCTTGGGACCAAATATCAGGCAGAAACACCTGAAGGCAGGTGCCCTAGTTTAACTTGTTGCTGTGACAAAATGCTCCAATGGAATGCAACTGAGGGAGACGGGACTCCTTTCTGCTTACCCGCTTCAGTTTACGGTCCTTCATAGAGAAAGGACACACAGGAGCCTGCTCACACATGTCAAGGGCAGAGAGAGATGAGTGCACTCAGGCCTGCTTGATTGCTTTCTCCTCTCTTAGGCAGTCCTACTGGGTAGGAGTGGTACTACCCACAGTGGCATGGAGGTTCCCGCACCAATCAACAAGACAATGCCACTGCCCAACCTGATTTGGACGAAGTCTTCAATTAAGAATCCTTTCCATGGGCGATTCTCGGTTGTGTCAAGTTGACAGTTAAAAACCTAACTAACCATCCTGGCAGAAAAGATTAACGTTGCCTCTTGGTTTCAGGGGGATTTTGCTCCTTTGTACCAGGGATGGGATGAGGGAGGAGCCTATGGAGGAGAGATCGTGGTGAGACAGATCCACGGAGGGGGGGGGTCCTGAGCCAGCAGCTGTGTAACCTTTAAGACCTGGTCCTAGTGGCCAGCTTGCACCAGTGAGGCCCGCCCTTGTGCAACCCCAGTGGTTTGAATATGAAGCACCTGCTGTGGGCTCACAGTTCAAATGCTGTTCTCGGGCGTGTAGCAATATTGTGCAGAGGTGGGCCATTTCTCTTCCCCTCCCCTCACATCTCTAAAGGCTCAGGGTGGTCTACACTGCAGAGTCCTATACAGCAGGTCTCTATGCGGGGCTCCAGAACACTCTTCTTGACACATGGAGCCCTTTCTGTCCAGCAGCTGCCGGGCCCCTCAGCGTCCCTTAAGACCCGAGTGGCATTGTCATGTCTCTGGATTGGCCCTTGCCACCCCTGCATTGCCATCACCAATTTCAGGGTGACCCCCAGGGGAACAGCACACTACACGGTTTTCTAAGCTCAGCTGCATTCCTTTGTTCCAAGTGTTTTCTGAGCCCCTTCCCCCCATATTCCATCTGCTTCCCTTCTCTAATGCTGCAGACCACACCAGCACCATCTTGTACCTGGACCTCAATGTAGTTATTTAGCCAAGCATTAGGCAGGGTGGAGGGAGGGTTCCTGCTTCTCGTTCCTCAGTGAATACCACTCCTGCACACAGTGGGGCTCAGCCCAGGCAGGGTTCACCCAGTGGGGCTGCTACTGAATGTTGCTGGCTGGCATTTCATCTGCTAGACACATGCAGATGTGGTTGAATTAGATACAGCAAGTCTCTCTTCTTTATGGTAATAGAGAACATTGAAGAATGGTTGGCATAAAGTCTATACTAAAACTTTCAGGTTTTTAATTTTTTTTTTAATATAAAGACAGGAGCTCATGTAGCCCAGGCTGGCCTTGAACTCACTGTGTAGTGGAGGATAGCCTCATCTTTCTGCCTTTATCTCTCAAGGGTTGTGAATACAGGCATGAACCACTGGGTTAGGTAAAGCTTTCGGTCTCCCCCCACACAGAGTTTTTGTGTGGTCTAGCTGTCCTGGAACTCAGGGAGCCACCTGTCTCTACTTCCCAAGTGCTAGGATTAAAGGTGTGCGCAGTTTTCAGACACCCTGCCCCCCCCCAAAAAAAAGTCGGTGACTGGTTTTGCCTTTCTAATACATGCATCTCCTGCCCTCTGGTGGTCAGAACATCTAATAGCGGCTTGACGTCTCTCCCGGTTTTGATGGTGGCTTTCCTTCCGACTATAGCAGGCTTCCCTAATCACTAGCTCTGAATGTTGGACACTTTATTTAGCTTTCCTCCACCTCTGTTTCCTTTTTCTGAGGAGTGGAGTCAGTGTTGATTATAAAAAGTTTAAAAGTCTACGTATGAAATGCTTATTACATGCCAGGCTAACCCACTGGACTCCGACATCAGTCTTGGTATAGAGCATTGTTCTCAACCTTCCTGACCCTACAGCCCTTTAACACAGTTCCTCATGTTGTGGTGACCCCAACCATACAATTCTTTTTCAATTTCATAACTGCAGTGCTGCTGCTGCTATGAACTGTAAAGTAAATATCTGTTTTCCAATGGTCTTAGTGACTCCTGTGAAAGGGTAGTCGGACCTCGAAAAGGGGGTCTTAACCCACAAGCTGAGAACCACTGTTATACAAGAACAGATATTTGCACCCTACAGTTGAGGTAAACAAGGACCCACAGATCAATAGTTTAAGGGTGAAATGACTAAATGCTCGGACGGTGATTAATAAGCTTGAGTTACTGACACCATTACATCAGTAACACACCGCCTGAGCTGTGACAGACATGGCTGTAGAGTGCAGGGATCCTGTCACATGTGGGTCATTGCCGTTTTTAACATTCGACTGGGATGATAAGAACTTCAAGTCTCTGAAGAAAGGAATTGAAGATCTCAGAAGATGGAAAGAACCCTCATGCTCATGGATTGGCAGTATTAATATAGTAAAAATGGCCATTTTACCAAAAGCAATCTACAGATTTAGTGCAATCCCCCATCAAAATTCCAACTCAATCCTTCACAGAGTTAGAAAGAGCGATTTGTAAATTCATTTGAAATAACAAAACAAAACAAAACAAACCCGCAGGATAGCTAAAACTATCCTCAATAATAAAAGGACTTCTGGGGGAATCACCATCCCTGACCTCAAGCAGTATTACAGAGCAATAGTGATAAAAAAAAATCCTGTATGGTATTGGTACAGAGACAAGCAGGTAGGTAGATCAGTGGAATAGGATTGAAGATTGAGAAATGAATCCACACATGATCTTTGACAAAGGAGCTAAAACCATCCAAAGGAAAAAAGATAGCATTTTCAGCAAATGGTGCTGGTTCAACTGGAGGTCACCATGTAGAAGAATGCAAATCGATCAATTCTTATCACCCTATACAAAGCTTAAGTCCAAGTGGATCAAGGACCTCCACATCAAACCAGATACACTCAAACTAATAGAAGAAAAAGTGGGGAAGCATCTTGAACACATGGGTACTGGGGAAAATTTCCTGAACAAAACACCAATGGCTTATGCTCTAAGATCAAGAATCGACAAATGGGATCTCATAAAACTGCAAAGCTTCTGTAAGGGCAAAGGACACTGTGGTTAGGACAAAACGGCAGCCAATACATTGGGAAAAGATCTTTACCAATCCTACACTTGATAGAGGGCTAATATCCCTGTCCAGTGGGAGCCAGTATAGAGATGAATTTAAGAATTGGGTGGGAAGGATGAAGATACCACTTGGAAGCATTTTATTATATCTCATCTCTTTTCCACTGTAGCATGCATGTGTCTATGTGTGGGCGCCAGTGTAGAGGTTAAAGGAATTGGTTCTCCCCTTTTACCCTGTGAATCTTGGATTCCCTTTGGACTGTTGGGCTTGGCTGGGCCACCTCACCTCACCTCACCTCACCCCTTCCCTTCAAACTAATATTATTTTTTCAGAAAAAGGAGTTTAATCCTGCTGTAGCAGTGTATGCCTACACGCCTGACATCCTGGAGGTGGAGACAGGAGAATGTTGAGTTCCAGACCATGTAGCTGGGCAAAACCCATCTTTTTCTAATTGATGTGAACAGCTCCCGATTCATGTCCACACAGAACCTCAGAATGCATCGTAACTTGGAAACTAGGACTGTGCAGATGTAACCAGGGGGGAGAGGTTATAATGGACAAGGGTACCTTATCTGATCCAATGACAGAGGCAGAGATTGGTGTGGGATCACTGCAGGCCGAGGGGTGACAGGAATTGTGGGTACTGCCAGGGGTTAAAGGAAGCAAGGAGAATGCGTCCTCCTTCAGAGTGCACAGCCCCCGGGGACTTTTAGCCTCCATTTTGGAAAATAACACACTTCTGTTTTTAATTTTTAAATGACATGTGTGTACGGGCAAGGGTACGCGTGCTGCGGGTCATGCGTGGAGGTCAGAGAGCAACTTGAAGGAGCCCATTCTTTCCCACTTGGTCCTGGGGACTGAACTCAAATTGTGAGATTCAAGTTGTCAGGGTTGGCAGCCGGCACCTCTGCCCACCGAACCATCTAGCTGTTTCCTCCTTTCATTGCTTGAATCCTCCCATGTCGTGGTGTCACAAAAGGATTGAAAATGTCACCAAGACTGAGGCCACCGATCCCTTGCCCTGTGGAGTGATAGAAGACTGTAGTCATTCAGGACACCTTGCCCTCTTCAAGCAGGCTTCTGCACAGTCAGGATGCCGGGCAATTCTAAACGCCTGCAGTTGGAGGGTTTCCTGCTCACCACAGCTCTTAACTGGACTGGATAATGAGAGCGATGGATGGCGAGTTAAGCTCAGAGCTACTCTTGTGGACCAATGAAATTGTAGCAAGCAGTTTGTTGCCATAGATTATACACACACACACACACACACACACACACACACACACACACACACACACACACACCACATACACATCTGTGTTGGTCAGAGGACAACTTTTAGGAATTTGCTCAGTCCTTTCACCTCAAGTGGGTTCTGGAGAATCAATCATCAGACTTGGCACTGAGTGTCTTTACCAGCCGAGACGCCTTACCACCCCCAAAGTCTTAGCACTGGAATACTTTAACTTGACCTTAAGATTGAGAGCACTTTCCAGGGCCCCTAGTGGAAGCAAATAGATCAAATCAAGCAGTCTGGAGGCATTCTGTGTATGCCTGCCCTCCACAGGACTTGCCTACCCAGAGAAGCAGAGACTGTGCTTTTTGTGGGCAAGGCTGCCTGGGATGAAAGAGTCAAGTTGAGCATGCCCAACAGTGAGTCCATCTTAAAATCTTCCCACAGGAAACAAGAGGAATGGGAAAGAAGAGTTCCTATCTGTGCTGGCTAGTTTCCTTTCAACTTAACACAAGCTAACTAGAAGAGGAACTTGAGTGAGAAAATGGGCCTACGGATTATTCTGTAGGTAAGCCTGTGGAGCATTTTATAAAAGTAGGATTGGATAGTGCCACCCGTGTGCAGGTGGTCCTGGGCTCAATAAGAAAGCAGGCTGAGAAAGCACTGGGAAAAAGCCATCATGGAGAATTCTTCCCGGGTCTCTGCCTTAGCTTCTGCCTCTAGGTTTCCTCCCTGCTTGGGTTCTTGCCCTGAGTTCCCTTGGTGGTTACCAGCAACTATAAGATGAATAGACCTTTCCTTTTCAGTTGCTTTTGCTCATGGTGTTTTATCCCAGTAATAGAACCTCTAACAAAGACAGAAATTGGTACCAGGGGAGAGGAATTGCTGTCACAGACCTTGTCATGTGTTTTGGGAGGATTGCGATGACATTTAGACTCAGGGCTGAAAAGGCTGTATGGTTGGCAGGGCTCAGTAGGCTGTGGTGTGGGAGATTGGGAGATAGGCGTTTTGAGAGCAATGTATACATGTCTGAAAAAAGCTGGCCAAAAAAAAAATTAGTGGTGGTGATTGTTTGGGCGGGCTTCACTCTCTCTCTCTCTCTCTCTCTCTCTCTCTCTCTCTCTCTCTCTCTCTCTCTCTCCACCTCTGGATGGATTCCATTATGTTGTGGGTTGAAAAGAGGGTTATTAGAATATCTACCATGGGGGCTGGGGATTTAGCTCAGCGGTCTGATTACCTAGGGGCTAAGGCCCTGGGTTCGGTCCCCAGCTCCAAAAAAAAGAAAAAAAAAAAAAAAAAAAAGAATATCTACCATGGCAAGGCAGATGGTTCAATGGGTAAAGTTGCTCACTGGCAGGTTGATAGCCTGTGTTCTCTCCTTGCTCCTGCATGGCTGATGGAGAGTGCTGACACATCCACGCGCCTTCTCTGACTCCACACAGGTGCAGTGCAACACACCCACACCCCTGTCACCCACGCAGACATAAATGAGTAGATTTAATAGCAAAGAAACAGGGAGTGAAGGCATGGCTTGCACCTGTAATTCCAGTGATTAGGGAGCTGAGGCAGGAGGATTGCCATGAGTTTCAGGCGAGCTTGAACCTGTTGGGATTAAACAAATCGATATGACAAGCAAGAAACAAAACTCAACGAAACAAAAACCAATACTAGCACCACATAAACCAAACCAAATCAGCCAGCCAGCCAGCCAGCCAATCAGTCAAACACAAACAAGCAAGCAAACAGACAACCCTCCAACCTAAAAGTTATTTGTGTAACTACCTAGACAACTTATGGGATGTGGTGGTTATGAGTTCTATCTGCCTGGCCCACTTTCCCTTCCCATCCTTGGCTACATAGCAAGTTCAGGGCTAGCCTAAGCTACATGAGACCTTGTTAAGAAAGAGTAAGAGAGAGAGAGAGAGAGAGAGAGAGAGAGAGAGAGAGAGAGAGAGAGAGAGAGAGAGAGCCCCTCAGTTATACTGACACACACCGTAGAGATGAGATAGAATGGGGAAAAGAACTATCAAATAAGGAAACAGGGTGCTGATTTCTTATATTTTAGCATAACAGGGTGACCCCAGTGACAGCTCTTTCTGCTCTATATGGTTTCCACAGTCAAGACCTCACAGCAGTGTAGCTAGATTGCTTCAGACCAGACTTTCAGGAGGTTACAGCCCTTCAGTCTGTGTTGGTGGCTCTCGAGAGTGGATCAAGACAAAGGGTGTAGGACAGAGGTGTGACCAGACTAAAGTCCTTGAAAGCTTGTCCGCAGTGACCTGTGACAGCCAGGTCCACAAACTCCCAAAACTCTGCTGTCAGCGTGGACCAGTGGTTTAAACATAAAAGCCCGTTGGAGCTTTACAGATGCAAACTGTTGACACTTACACTTTTTAGAAATGTATTTGGGGCTAGGGAGGTAACTCAGGGGCTAAGAGCACTGGCTGCTCTCCCATAGGACCAAGGTTCAATTCCCAGAACCTAAGCACTCAGATGACAATCGTGTGAGACTCCAGTCCCAGGGAAGTCTGATGCCCTCTTCTGGCCTCCAAAGATACTGCAGATGCGTGCACAGACACACAGGCAGGCCAAACACCCGTGCACATAAAATAAAAACAAATACATCTTTTTAAAAGGTATTCAAGTGTCTTCCTGGACTCACTCTGGCTACTGGATGCCAGGTCAGTCTGATTGTTGACTCAGCTGGACAGCCCATCCTCTATGTAACCTCTCTTGGTCTCGGCCATTTTTCAGTATTGGTACGTCTGGGTGAGCATGCCTCTTGATGTTTCCTGTCAGGTCTTTATAGTTCTGTTCATCCTATAGCTGCTTATTTTACATTCTACCTATTCCCACTAAATATATTCGCAGTTATTTCTTCATCCAAGATTAATTAATTAATTAGTTAATTAATTCTTTTGTTGTTGTTGGCTTTTTGTTTTATTTTTGGCTTGTTTGTTTGTTTGTCTTTAGATCATTTTTCCTGTATAGCTCTGGCCATCCTGGAACTCTCTCTGTAGACCAGGCTGGCCTCAAATTCAGAGATCCGCCTGTCTCTGCCTCCTGAGTGCTGGGATTAAAAGCACACGTCACCACCACCACCACTTGGCCTTAGATTTTAAAGATCTAGTACTCGACACATCTTTTATTCTGTGTCCTTTAAGTGTCCCCTTCCTGTGCTAATAATTAGTATTCTCATGACTGCTACAGCACTCTGCTTGTTCCCCCCGAGAGGCTTCGTGATGACCGCTCATTAATTTGTGTCAGCTCCACTATGTGTCTGTTTTAACCAATATCAGGTTATGTAGGCTTAAGCTAACTCTCCCACATGGGTCTGCCTTCTGTCTGTTTTCCTCTTGCCTGATACTTTAGTCTCTTGTCTAAACCGAGGTCTTCCTTGTGCCTCCTTGCGTATTCTCTAGTCTCACACGTTGATTCCGAATAGTATGATTTGTTATTTTTATTTATTTTCTATTTTTAATCTAATTTTACCCCCTGTGTTGCCTTTCTCGATCATGTCTTCATTTTGGTCCAGGCTCATAGGCCTTGAATGGCATCTGTTATGCTACCTACAGAAGGGCCGAAGGTCCATATCATGGCTGCCGTGCTCCAGCATCGAGGTTACAATGGCCTGGTGCTGTTTCCATCTGTGAGAGTGCCCTGCGTGCTGGATGTGTCTACCCCCTGATCCCCGTGAGTGCTGCCTGCATGTTGACATGCATTACCCCATGCACCATGCTCTGGGGGGACCCCATGCTAGTGCTGATCCCTGCTGAGTCTCCCTGAGAAGTTTCCCAAATGTTTTAGTGGCAGGGGAGTGTGGTCCTTCAGAAAGGAGCTGCTCAACTGTGCTGTTCCTCCGGTCCAACCGTGTCCAAGCTCTAAATCCAGGGAACTGGAGGAGGCCTGCATAGTTTTAGGCTTTCATGGATTTGACTCACACAGGCGGTTAAAGCTTTGGGGTAGCTTTGATTCTCCCCCTTTTCTGGATAAACTTTCTCACGCGAACCACAAAACTGTTACGGCATGATGTTCGCTATAAAGAAAGCCAGTGGGCACCTGTTGAGGGCATCTGACGCACCCCGTGAGGGTCTTTACAGCAGTTCGGATGCAGACTCTATTTTTTAGCACTTCAATTGCACAGAAGAAGGAACTGAGGTGCTGAGAGCCAGAGAAGCCCACTTGGAGTCACTAGCTGCTGAGGTCCATTGTCCAGAGAAGGCCTAGAGCCAGCTGATATCGAAGGGACATCTTCCCTCTGCGTGGCTTTGCGGCACCCACCCTTTGTTCTATTAAGGCAATATTTTGTTAATTTGTGTGCAGGTGTTCTGACTGCATGCGTTTCTGTGCACTGTGGAAGGTGCATGCAATGCCCTTGGGGCCCAGAAGAGGGCGCTGGATCCATTGGGCCTGAGTAATGGGTGCTGGGTTTCAGAGCCTGGGTCCTTTGGTGGAACCCTGAGTCCATTGGCAGAGCAAGTACTCTCAGCCATTTAATCCAGCCCTTAGCCGATTTAAACATGCTCCTTCTCTCTTCTCTCGCTTTTTACGTTCCTGTTGGTGTATGAGCGGCTTGTGGAGGTGTGGGCCTGGTGGCTTCTCTAGGTAAATCTGGAGATGCCAGGTCCTACCATTTAGCCTTAGTTACAAGCTTCGGTCCATTTCCCCTCAGATGGAAGTGCTTATAGCGCTGTTCTTTCTTTCTTCCTTCCTTTCTTTCTTTCTTTCTTCCTTTCTTTCTTTCTTTCTTTCTTTCTTTCTTTCTTTCTTTCTTTCTTTCTTTCTTTCTTTCTTTCTTTCTTCTTTCTTTCTCTCTCTCTTTCTTTTCTTTTCTTTTTTTCTTTTTAAAATCCTTGAGGGTTGGAGGTGGCGGGTGGAAAATCAGGCAGAGCAAAGGGAAAACTGTTTTCGTGTCTGGTCTCATTAAAACAGCTCTCTTTGCTTTGTCCTTAGCATTCTGGCCTTCCTGCTCCTCACTTGTTAGTGGTTTGGGCCAGTCTCTGTTTGTTCTGCAGTTTGTGGCTGGAGCGATACTTTCTCCAAGTGGATAATCTGCGCTGCCTCTCATTCTGGCCACGCGTTGACCACACTCTGTCAAGGCCTTCTTTGTGTAGGGTCTGTTTCCTCTCTTTAACAGGGATGCCATCTAGGGAGTCCGTCCACGGGGGCAAGAATGGAATGGAGTCCCATTCGAGCAACCTGACATTTGAGACATATCCCGGCTGGAGATATTTTCCCTGGCGCAGGGCCACCCAAGCAGAGGCTTAACACACAGGATTTCCGTGGAGGTGATGGAAACACAATCGCATTTCTGTTGTTTTCCGCAGAAGCAAGGGCAGAAACCGCTTGGAGCTGGATCCGGTGACAGGCTTATTTCAAGATGTCTCAGTGGAAAATGATGGTGTTTGGGCTCTCAGGAATGGGGTGGGTTTTGTGGGGCATAGGTCACACCCTCAGCTCTTAGAGTTGAGAGAGGGGTGCAGATCACACCCTCAGCTCTGAGGGTTTGGGAGATACAGGTCACACCCTCAGCTCTGTGAGTTTGAGGGGCACAGGTCACACTCTCAGCTCTGAGGACTTGGGGGGCATAGGTCACCCTCTCAGCTCTCAGAGTTCGAGCAGCACAGGTCACCCCCTCAGCTCTGAGAGTTTGGGGGACACAGGTGATCCCCTCATCTTTGAGGGCTTGGGGGGCA
>NC_046154.1:164692291-164712291 GCF_011064425.1 Rattus rattus | reverse complement strand
GCTCGATTCTAAAATTTATTAATTAATTACAGTATGGGAGCCGGAGAGATGGTTCAATGCTTAAGAGTGCTTCCTACCCTTGCAGAGGACCCAAATTTGGTTCCTAGCGCCGATATTAGTTGGGTAGCTCACGATTGTCTTTAATTTCAGTTTCAGGGAATCTGACACCCTTTTCTGGCTTCTGAGAGCACCCACATGCACAGGACCACAGACATAAACAAAAATGCAAAATAAATATTTAATTTTATGAGGGCTTATACCGTGTCTGACTCTTAGGTTGTCCCGTGGCTCTAAAGCAATTGTGTGAACTTTCCAATGTGCCTAAAAATTCACTCAGCACAGTCTTTTCCTTCCAGTGGCGAGGTTTGAATTCTACATTTCCTCACTTGTGAGGTGGACTATGTCAAGGAGACGTCACTTTCAGCTGTCATTTGGTTACCCAATGGCAGGAGCAAGCAGAAACAAGCTTGGTGCTTTTCCTGTCCTGTCCAGTGTTAGCAACACAGAGTGAGTTGCTAGAATCCTTCAACAGGGACCATTAAGGATTTGGAAAAAGAGACAACTATTCAATGAGTTCTGATTCATCACCCATGAGGGACGACTCTAGTCTTCTTGGAGGAAGACCATTGCTCTTTGCTTAGGGTTGGACCAATTGCAGAGACTTCCATTCTATTTGAATTTTTATATCATGAGACCTTTTACTTAGAGAGAGTGTGTGTGTGCGAGTGCACATGAGCGTGTGTTTGTGTGTGTGTGCACGTTTGTGTGAGTGTGTGTGCATGTGTATGTGCATGTGCGTGTGCATGTGTGTGCACGCATGTGCACTGTGCACTTGTGTGTGTACGTGTGTGTGTGTGCATGTAAGTGTGTGTGCATGTACATGTGTGCGCATGTGCACGTGTGCATGTGCACGAGTGTATGTGTCTGTCTGTGTGTGTGTATGTGCGCATACACACATGAATGCACGCTTGCATACATGTACGCCTGTGAATTGTAATCCAGAGACAGGGGAGAGCCTACTGGACAGGTCTTGGGGTGCTGGAGATCTACTGTGACTCATACCTTTCATGAAGGAAAGGAATGATGAAGTGATTTGGGGGTCTTTAAATGTTAATGTCAGCCCAGACTCTGTGACATTCTTTAAAACATATGGCTTTTCTTCTCTCCTGAGTATAAATGAACATCAGTGTCTATAGAGGAAGATGGGGGAGCCATAGTCACACTCCCTTACTATAGTGTTGAAGTGTCAGACTTCTCTGTGGAGACCTGGGGTAGGCAGCTGGCACAGAGATAGGAACTGGGCAAGAGTCGTCTTCCACTTCCTTCCCATATTGTTGGTTTGTTCTGGTTGAATAGACACAACAACCCCCCTTGTTGGCTGTCCATCTGTCTTTGTTCTAGGAATTCTGCATTCCACTCGCCTTCTCTATAATTGTGTTTGGGTCAGGCTCACTGGCTGTCAGTCTGATCATGTTACTCATTTTAAAAAAGATCGTGTCAGGGTGGAGAGATGGCTCAGTGGTTAAGAGCACTGGTTGCTCTTCCGGAAGATCAGGTTTCAATTCCCAACACACACACATAGGAGCTCATAACTGTCTGTAAGTCTAGTCTCAGGGGATCCGATAGCCTCTTCCAGCCTCTACAGGTACTAGGCTTGCATGTGGTGCACAAACATATTTGTAGACAAAGCACCCATATACATCACACACATACACACACACACACACACACACACACACACACACACACACACACACAGAGTTGGTAGAATGATCCCTTCTTTGTAAAGGCATTCCTGATGTCATCTCTGGCCTACCCAGGGCAGTCACGCTGAGCAGCTCAGTGATGAGATAATATTCTGCCAGATGTTTCTTCTTACTTCAGCAGATGGAAGACCTTCTGGTTCTCCTGCAGACCAATGTCATCAGCCAGCTGGGCACCCAGGTTGTTGTAGTATATCCATGTACTTGTTAGTTTTCTTTCGACTTGACACAAGCCAGAGACATCTGGGAAAAGAGAACCTTGATGGACTAAATGGCTCTATCAGACTGGCTTGTAGGCAACTTTGTGGGAGCGTTTTCTTGATCAGTGATTGATGTGGGTGGGTCTAGTTGATGGTGGGCAGCACCACTCTTGGGCAGTGATCTTAGGTTGTATTTTTAAAAACAACCACAGATAGCACTTTCTATGGCCTCTGCTTCATTTTCTATCTCCAGGTTGATGTGGTGCTGGAGGAGTCAAGAGTTCTTGATCCAAAGGCAGCCAGGAGGAGGGTCTCTTCTACCCTGGGAGGAACTAAAGCACTAGGAGTCCTCATAGCCCACCTATACAGTGATGAGCTTCCTCCAAGGCCATACCTATTCCAACAAGTCCCCACCTTCTAATAGAGCCACTTCCCATGGGCCAAAAATATTCAAAGCACCACACTCCTCAAGTTCCATTGATCATGTTGTTCATCCCAGCAACAGAAAGCAAGCTAGGACAATTCACTCTGGTAGGCTCGCTCCTCCTCCCTTTTGATCTCTTTCTTCATTGGCATCCATGGTGCTGCCAGTCTCCATGTTAGGATGGGCCTTCATTTCTTCAAGCTTTTGAAAGTCACCTTAAAAGCCCCTTGACCCTGATCTCGGGGTCCTTGTCAGAGTGTTACATCCTATATCCAGAGAAAGTATCCCTGTATCAGTAAGCTCTCCTTGCCCAATGTCATTTTCTAATTCTCTTTCCCCATGAAGGTAGTGTTCCCAGAACACAGCTCCACTGAGACTTTCTGAGCTCCTCCTTCCTGCACCTGTCTGTCAGCTGCGGCGGCTTTTCCAAGCGGTTCCTTCCTTCAGTTCTGCCCTGACTGGCTTCTGTTAAAAGTTGTGACTTGGGGGGTTGGGGATTTAGCTCAGTGGTAGAGCGCTTGCCTAGGAAGTGCAGGCCCTGGGTTCGGTCCCCAGCTCTGAAAAAAAGAACCAAAAAAAAAGTTGTGACTTGGGCTGGAGAGATGGCCCAGTGGTTAAGAGCACTCACTACTTTTTCAGAGGTCCTGAGTTCAATTTCCAGTATCCGCCTGGTGTAGGAAGTGGTTCTGATGTTTTGATCATGTTACAGATGGCAGTCCATGTGGAACGTGGGCGTCCACTATTAATTTAGGAACTCTAAGATGGTATACACACACACACACACACACACACACACACACACACACACACACACACACACACACATACACACATACACACACACACACACACACACACACACACACACACACACACACACACACACACACACACACACACATACACACATACACACACACACACACACACACACACACACACACATACACACACACACACACACACACACACATACACACACACACACACACAGACACACACACACACACACACATACACACACACATACACACACACACACACATACACACACACACACACACACACACACACACACACACATACATACACACATACACACACATACATACAAACACACATACACACACATACATACACAAACACACACATATACACACATACACACACATACACACACATACACATACATACACACATACACACACACATACACACACACACACACACACACACACACACACATACACACACATACACACACACACACACACACACACATACACACATACACACACATACACACACACACACACACATACACACATACACACACACACACACACATACACACACACACACACACACACACACACACACACACACACACACACACACACACACACACACACATACACACACATACACACACATACACACACACACACACACACACACACACACACACACACACACACACACACACACACGATATAAGTCTAGGAGGAGGGGAGAATTGGGTTCTCAGCGAGCTGAGCAGAGTCTTGTGGCTCCAGCACTAGAAAACCAGAACCAAGGAACACAGCTGCCCACCAGGGAGAGCTTAAGCCAAAACGCTGGGAAATCCTGCTGTGCAGACAGGCTGGCTGGTTCCCTGAATGCTGGGAGGGAGGCAGTGAGAAACAAAAAAGCTGCCAGCCTCTAGCCAGCAAAATATCAAAGGATAGAATTTTAAAATTTTAATTTAATGGTTTTAAGGATAGTTGGGAGTATAACAGTAATTGTTTAAATGTTCTTATACAGATAGTAAGATCCACAGAAGCGAGAAGTTAAGGGAGAGTCATATAGTAAGCAGGAGGGAATTTATTAAAGTAAAATACAGGAAATAGAAATATTGAGTCATTCAATCTTAAGAAAATAGATTGAAGGCAGGGGTTAGGAAGCTCAGCCTATCTCAGACATTAAAAATTTAGGCCTTGAGAATTATATAAAGAGAGAGCCTGGAAATAGGCTTATACAGTAAGCAGAAGGGAATTTAAGTTCATATTATATAAATAATTCAGGCCTTGATCTCATGAAGGTCAGGGCAGGGGACAGCAGAAGCACTGTCTCAATGGTTAGTATTTGTTTAGATTGCTTTGAATTGTTTTGGTTATCAAAATGAGTGTGATTATGAGTTTGGTGGTGATATTAAAATTCCTCTTGGAGAGAGTTCAAGCTAAACATTTAACGACTTCCGGTTACTGGACCAAGGACATGTTATTTTGGGAGAGAGGCTCAGCGTTTGCTGACAGGAAAGGAGAGAGGGCCTTGGGCTCCATCCAGAGTCATGTGGATCAGATATGACACGGGGAGACTCCTGAAGAACTAGAAATGTCCAAGAAAATCAAACAGGACAGGTGAAGATTCATCATGCCATCCTTCACGTGGCATAGATGAAGATTTATCACATTTGGCTATGGATAAAATTAACTCACAAAAAGACAGTTGCCTTTCACCCCTCAAACCAGAAGCGAAATTTCATCCTAAACTGATCTGTGCAGCCTGCACAATCCATACGAACATCTTAATGGTACGGAAGTTTTAGTTGTAAGATTCATATATTACAGGATGCACAGCTCTGGTAAGAGTCATCTGCTGGTATGCTGAACTAACCTGCTGTTCTAGCCCCCTGCTCCCTGATGCTGTCCAGAGATTTGCTTCCAGAAAAGCATTAGGATTGTTGATTCCAGATGACCTCGCTTCATCCAACCTTTCAGAAGGATCGGGTCAGAACTTCAGTCAAGCTCTGAACCTTCCAAACATGCAGAGACTGGATAACAGATGCTAAATCTAGCTTTCTTAAGTCTAACCAGATTTCTAATTTTCCTACCCCTCCCGACCCCCTTAAAGAATTTCTCATCACCTCTATTCAGCAGGAAGAAACTATGGAGAGTCATCAGCCCAATTCCCTGGGTTTGAGTGTCTGGTAATGGTTATTTTACAAAAAATAGATAGGTTGTCATTTTAAGGGATAATTTGGGAATGATCATAATTTTGAACAGGGAGGAGATAGATAGGATGGATTGCTAAATAAAACATTGTGTAGCCATAATCTTACATTGATAAAAATATTTGTAGTTGATGCAAAATTGAAGTCTTAGCATTGGTGCAGAAATTATATATTGATATAGAATTAAGGTATTCATTGGTATAAGTCTATGTATTGATATACAATTTGAAATTAATATTATTACTCTTAGATAGGCACTGTACCTATACAATTTATTTAAGAATACAAGGCTTAGACCCAGTCCTTCTAATAGCTGCTTTACAAACTGTTTAGGATGATTAAGTAACACAAGGTAAGGACCAGATAGCAAACTCACAGTTGTGTTCAATTCTGATTTAATTATAATAAAATGTTTTCAGTTTACTCAGATAGAAATGGCTAAGAGTAAAGGTTTAACAGTTTAGAGATACTTTATACAGATAGATAGTCTTCAAAAACATCAGAAATCCACAGAATGTGACATTTAATGTTGTTTCATTATTAAGGATGGTTTGACCATGAGATACATCTGCTCCTGAGAGCTTCCCCATTTCCCTTCAAAGAAGCATCGAGCATCCTTACCTCCAGCCTATGCTGTGCTTATTGTGGCCAGGTAGCCACTAGACAGAAATTGCTTAAATCACCTACAGACAATATACTGTTCAAAAAGGACATAGGTGGGATAGTGGACTACAAATCTCTGCCAAGACAGGGTGAGCCAGTCCTTCATATTTCCTGCTTCACGAAAGGACTGACAGATGGTTCTGAGCCAAAAGGCTGAAGATGGATACTCCAACGTTAGAAGAAATCAGGGGCTGTCTCTGTAATTGTTTAAGTTTTGGAAGCTATGTTTGGTGCTTCCTATATACTCAGGCAATATTTAATTTATTCTTGATTTCTGACAGGGCTGAGGACTAGTTAGAGTCTCATAATCAAACTCAAGTTGTTTAGCATTGAGAGAGAGGTTATAGAGTGGAAGACATGGTTTTCAGATAGGTTACAGGCTAAAATCTAAACATAATTCAGGGATCGAATTATGACTCTTTAAGTTAGGAATGATGGTAGAGTACTTTACCTAAATGATAAATATGATAGACTGGATGTTAATTGTATATCATACTTTATAATTTACATGATTGTTATTGTTTCATTCAATTTATGTTTGAGAGAAGAGTTTTTTTTAATTGGGCAGAAAAGGAGAGATGTAGGGGATAGTTCTGATGCTTTGATCAGAAATCTGTGTGTGAATGATGAAGATCCTGTACCCCAATTGGTTCTTGATCGATCAATAAAGATGCTAGCGACCAACGGCCATGCGAAGAGGCAGGACTTCCAGGTTCCCACAGGCAGATGAGGAGATGCAGAAAGGGGAAAGGAATTCGCCATGCTTTGGAGGGAGAGAGAGCCACCAGCCATGTGAGACCTCGGGTGTAGTGACCAATGGCCGCTTCCCCAACTGGGCCTGGAGTAGCAGGTGGGAGATTGGAAACACAACTAAACAGAGGGCTGATTTAGGGTGTTGAGCTGGGCAACTAGAGCTAAGGGCTGATTTAGGGTGCTGAGCAAGGAGAAGGTAACCAGGCAACTAAGTTGAAGGCAGAGTATTGAGCAAGGAATAAAGAGAAGGGCCCGCTAGCCATGCGAGACTTAGAAGAGCCCAGCCACTGAGCCATAAGGCAGGTTAAAAATGAGCTTGCGTGTGTGTGTGTGTGTGTGTGTGTGTGTGTGTGTGTGTGTTCTATCCTCAGATCCAAGAGAATCTGGGTGGCAGCTAGTAGTATGGTCCAGCCAGAGCTTAAAGTGGGGCAGTAGAAACTACACATTACAACATGGTGGTTCACAACCAACTTCTGGTGTGTGTAAAGACAGAGCACTCATATCTTATAAACCAACTAAATAAATAATCTTTAAAAATTAAAACAAAAGTGTTGGGACTTAAACCTGGTTTAGATGCCAGAGGGAAGCAGGGACAGAGAGCACACCCATTCTCCTTGTTTGAGAGACACCTTCACAGCGCTTCCCAGGGAACACACAGTGACTTGGCTTATGAAGCATTAAGGACATCACTGCATTTGTAGCTGAGCTGGTAGAGTGCTTGCCTGGCATGTATAAGGTCCTGAGTTCTATCCTCAGCATTATATAAGCCAACTATGGTGACACACTAGTATTTCTAGCACTTAGGAGGAAGTCCCGGAAGGATCACAAGTTCAAGGTCATCCTCAGTTTACATAGTGAGTTTGGGTCCATCTTGGGCTACATGAGATCTTGTCTTTAAAAATAATTTAGACACTCAGAAATCTGAAGGTCCATGGTCGTTCAAACGGATTGGCCCAGGCCACATTGTGATGCTGGGGTCTCGTGCTTTGCTGGTTTGCATCCTCATCTTTCTACAGCAGATCTCCTTCCGGTTGAGACTTTAACCCCTCTGTTGCCACGGATGAGAGTATTTCTATGTGGTACTGAAGATGCTCTTGGCTTTTGTGCTCAGTTTGCAGTTGGCTGCTCATCACCACCTGTTGGACCTTCCTGGGCTCCCTTAGTGTTTGTCCCCTGCTGAGCCTTGCTGATGCATGTGGAAGCTTTTGTTCCTAACAAAGGAACATCTTGACCTTTCTGTATAGCACCTGGATGGTAACACCTTTAAGTCAGTTCCTGTGTTTTGTTCCTGTTTTTATCTTGAGGGCATAAACTTGTTTTTCCACTGTGTTTCCTGGAATTTTCCACCTGGTAAACTTGGGGTATATATTCTGAACCTCAGTAAAGCTTTGGCATTCTCATAACACAAATGACCCGAGTATGTGTCTTTTTCCTAAGTCCCCCCGAGGCCTACACCCGGTTCTGGATACCATGGCAGTGAGGGCGCTGTCAACCATGGAGTCCTTTGACAAGGTTTTTCTCAAGGCACATGCTGCTGTTTGGTATTCAGTCCTACTACTTCATTACATGACTACTCTCCATTCATTTTCAGGTTTCCCTGATAGGTTGCTGCCCTTACTGCCTTTCTTCTTACCTGTATCTCTTGTTACCATTGGCAGAAGCTTAACCAGTTTCACCACCATCCTGTGTCAGGGGCTACTGTCACCTCCATGTGCCAATACGGATGGGTTTCTCTCCTTGATATGGCTGTTGGGTTGCTCCAGGTTCCACCTTAAGTATTTAAGCGATATCCCGTTTGTAAGGGAGAGGACCTGGAAGAGAGAAGGGTGAATAGGTCCCTTGGGGTGTGCTTGAGATGGCTTTATGGTGGGCAGGACAGAAAGTACAACCCAACGGAAAGAGGAATCAGACTGATAGGTGGTTTTCCACAAAAGCCTCAGGTGACTCCCCAGGGAGGCTCTGAAGCTGGGAGGAGTTGCCTTAAGTTTGGGTAAAAGGTCAGGTCTTTATACTCATCTATCGATAAGGATTACGTGTTGTCCGTTTGAGCTTATCAACAATTAGATGTCAACATCATAATCTTAAATATGATGGTGTCAAGAGATTGGTCTTTAGAAGGTCACGCCCCTAGGGTGTGTCCTTAGTGATGAGATCGTAAAAAGAGAGTCCATAAAGCTTGCTCTCTTCTCTTTTGGGGGACAAAACGAGAGAAGGCACATTGGGCATGCCTATAATCTCAGTCACTTAGGAGGCTGAGGCAGGAGGAGCAGCAGTGTGTGTGTGTGTGTGTGTGTGTGTGTGTGTGTCCTCAGTGGCTAGGTGCTTGCCATGCATACGTGGAGACTGGAATTCTGGTCACCAGAGCCTACAAAAAACATCAGGCAAGTGCGGTGACCTGTTTTTAATCCTTGGGGACTGGAAGATGGAGTCTCTCCAGGACAAGCTGCCTAGGTAGTCTAGTCAGATTGGTGGGCTCTGATTTCAAGTGAGAGACTCTGCCTCAGAGTACAAGGTAGGGATGAGTTGAGGAAGACACCAGGATGTTAACCTTTGGCTGTCACTTGTATGCACATACATTCACTCTCCCGTGTGTGCCTACATACACTGAAACATATGTACATACATATATGTACATATGTGTATATGCACATATGCATGCATGCACACCACACTCATTTACACATAAAAAATCCCTAATCAAAGAAGACCAACAACAATTAAACAACACACATGCATGCACGCACAGCACACACACACACACACACACACACACACATACACAGAGGCAGTTGTGACCCAAAGGAGGCAGGGCTTTCACCACAACCTGACTTGTAGACTCTCCAGAACTATGAGAAATTTTTTCTGTTGTTTGCGATCTGAGCATCCCAGCACCTTATTATAGAAACCAGCAGAGACCAAGACAGGCAGTTACCATTCTGTGCTGCCCCCATGAAGAGGAAGAGTCCCAGAGAGAGGGAAGACAGGAAGAAGCAATTTCTGGATAGGGCTGGGAAGTTGATGGTACCAGTTGGCACAAATGTATGCTGCTGAGAGAAAAGGAAGTGAGCACTGCTTTTTCAGCTCCCACAGTGAAGATGGGCATCTGGTTCCATGGCTTGAGCCAGGGCTTCTGTGTCATTTGATCTGGCGACAGGGGTGGCAGAATGCTCTAAAAGTGTCCATGTATTGTTGCTTGCCCACCCTTGCTACTGAGACACCTCCGTGGTATGAAAAAGCCCAGATTATTATCCCTTTGGAGGAGAGATGATCCACGCATCCCAGCTGAGTCCTCAGATAGACACCCATGATATCCTTGTCTCCTTTAAGACCCCGCCAGTGGGGCATGTATTTGAGTCACCCAGCAGGCACACAGGATCATGGGAAATTATGAATGCTTCCTCCTAACTGCGGTTCAGTGGACAGGGATGAGTTGGTCGGTCAGAATGGGTCCCACATCGGCCCAGAATGCTTTGGTATTTGAAAATTTTATTTCATGGTCTCCTCCCAGGTTTTTAGATATCTAATAAATCCAGTCAAGTTCATGGGTTTTTTTCCCCCTCTAGCACTCTTTCAATTTCCTTTTTCAGCTCAGAGCTTTCACTGTTCGTATTTGCTAAAGAGAAGGCCTCCCCAAGCTGCCAGGGTGACCGAGGAGAAAACAATCACCACTGGAAAGAAGACAGGGCTGTTGTACCACCCTAAGTGTTTTAAAGAGAGCAGGGCGCTGCTTATGAGCTGAGCCAAGGCTTTGGAGGGGACACTGGAGGACCTGCCGCAGAGAATTAAGTGGAAACGTGCTAAAAACGAAGAAGCAAAAGCAAAAGCAAACCTTAAGGAAACACGAACCAAGCACCTTTTAGAATATTGGAAAAATATTTTCATCGGACACGGTCCTTGGCAGCAAATAGCAGTTTGATAAATGTTTATTGAATGAATAAATGAATATATGGATAGTTGGAATATGTGCTACTGGGCTTGGAAAAATATGTGCCTCCCTGCTGTCTGGGATTCTGGGGGCTTTGAGGAGCCAAGTTGCTGGTCCTGAGATGGAATAGCCGAATTCAGAAGCCTTCAAGATTTCTCCTTCCGGGTACTACTGGGCTCAAATCAAAGTCCAGGGCCACCTTTTCTGTAGGAGGCATTTGTTCCAATTCCATGTCTGTTTTCTGTTTTGAAATGAGAGAGAGAGAGAGAGAGAGAGAGAGAGAGAGAGAGAGAGAGAGAGAGAGAGAGATTAATTGAACCATTTTGAAAGCCCACACTTTGGGATTCACCACATGGGGTCATGGAAGGGAAAAAAGACGCCCTGGCTTTCTTTCCTTGGCTCTCCATCAGCAACACGCGTGACTATGGGTAAGTTACAGGGAGCTCTATGTGCCTCAGTTTCCAAATCTGTACGAGGATGGCAGAGTGACTGGGACAATCAGAGTCCCTGTAAAGTGGTGGGAATAGGGGGGTTAAGTGGTTGGAAATTATCAAGAGTTTCTAGTATCTGAGTTGGAGGTTGGCACTCTCCCAGTGGGGCACACGATCCAACTAGAACTTTTGACTTCATTCGTAATTGTCAAGTATTGGGGAAAAGCCTGCCGGACTGATCCATCCTCATGTCTTGCATTTAGAATTCTGGACTCTCCTCTCTCTTCTAAGTAGCCCCCCTCCCCCCTCCTCCGTGTCCTCCTCCCCCTCTCTTCCCAAATGCCCACAGGGACAAGTTGCCTAGTCTCAATCTGCTAAACCCAATTGCGGCTGCCTCTGACCCCATGTGTTTCCCATTCTAAATCGTCGCGTCAGACATTTTCGGCCGCTGAGCACAAACGCCGGCCTCTGTGCGCGCGTGTGCACGCAGTACTATTTTTTTTTTAACGTTTCAAATGCCTGATCTTGGGTTTTGCCTTATCCCGCGGTTTCCGACCCATTTGTTCCCCCCATTAATTGCTCTGCCAGCACTTAGCCTCCTCACCAAGGCTGCTCGCCTTTCCCTAACGTCTCTGCGCCTCCCCAAAGGCCGTCCCTAATCTTCTGGGCTTTCTGATACTTGGCAAAACTGAATGGCCTCTGTTTATCTTGCCCCTCCCCCCATGTCCAGGGCGGTTATCTCACTTGGGCTCCCATTTCCTGCTCTTATTCTTGGCTCCTGGCCAGGCATCACACATTCATGTGAAATCCTGCCTCCTCCAGCAGAAGGGAAGGCTGTTTCCATTCATGGAAAGCCCTTTTGCCACAAAGATGTTACGCCCTCACCCTGGGCACTGGGCGTCGTCCGTTCTCAGCATTCTTGGTGGCCTTCTCGGTGACCAGGGCAAGACTGGAGGGCTCTGGCCTCTGTGGTTATTTGTGCTAAAGGCAGGTTAAGGCAGCAACAGTGTGGTTTATGTGGCAAGGGGACTGCCAAGTCTAAGTGACCTGAAGCCACAGTCCCTGTTGTCCCAGTCCCATTTCATTTCTCAGTCTCAAGTTGTTTATTTTGTGAACTGAGAATACTGGCTTCATCACTTTGCTGGAGAGGAAAGGACTTAGCCCACTGCTCAGAAAATGTCATCTGCTCCATAAATATTAGATTTTCTGCCCTCTTACCGGGTCACTAGGACCTCCAGGCAGGTCTGGGTTTCAACAGGACGGAAATGGTACTTCCAGGCATTCTAGAGTAAAAAAAAAATATATAAGGAAGGTATGATTTGCCACGGCATGGGCAAAACATTCTGGTCTCTTCAACAGCCAGAAGTTGTAAATAGCTACTGTAGGGACCAGGGTGAGCTTCGAGTACCCCAGGGAAAGCTGGAGCCATGAATGATTGCAAAGCGTTCTGGAGTTTTAATAAACTGAGAGCATTTCTTCCCTCTTAAGACTTACGCAAGTCCAGTGGGTTTTGCCGGTGTCAGTTGAAGTAGTTGGATGCAGGATAACCCATTCGAGGAGGAACATACAGCATAAGGTGCTCATTCCTTTTCTTTCTGCCTTCTATGGGTTGAGCCCCAAAATAGGCCAGGGGGAGGCAGAACTTGAACGGTATCATTCAGAGATGCCCCCCAAAGGGGGAGAGGAAGCTGGTGAACGGATCTGAAGTGGAGAAGTACCCTGGCGGGGTGGGGCTTTATAAAGCAGTCACCTTGCACAAGGCCCTAAGTCTCCATTCCCTGCTAAATGATCCCACAACTCACCACTTGTCCTCCACAGGGCTGACGTGAAGATCCAGGGGCAGGGCTGTGACTGTGCTGTGTAAGGAAACCCCCATGTTCATCCCCATGGTTTCATCAACAACTGGGCAAGTTATAAGGTAGAAAATCCAGGACGAGGCACCAAGTGGGTCTTAGTGGGTCTTCACCAGAGGATCAGCTGAGGCACCAAGTGGGTACTTTACATTTGACTGAATGCAAACCTGACCTTTTGTGTGCACTCAGTCTGTCTGGGAGCTGCTCTTAGGCTGCATAAAGAAGAACTCATCCAAGAGGATAATTTTATCTCAACTCCACCATGGCACTGAGTCTGTGCATAAAACATCTTGGGTCATCTTCTTGCAGAGGTCTGGGAAATGTACTCACCAACATCAACATCCAGCTCTTGCCGGCTGAGAGCTCTTCCTGGGGTCTTTAACTGTCAGCCATTCCAGGCTGTCTTATGTGGGCAAGCCCCCTCGAGGCCCCAGGGAGCCACAGGCAGCCAAGTAAGTGTCCTGGAAAGTGAGCCAGGAGGAAATCGCCATGCAGCTGTGATGATGACTTTTGTCAACCTGGCCAGAGAGTCAGTGAGGGATTGCCCTGGGGGCATGTCTATGGAAGGCGGTCTTATCTGAACTAATGTGGTGGGAAGATCCACCCTGAGGGTGAAAGGCACCATTTTCTGAGCTGGTTCCTGAACTGTAGAAGAGTGAAGAAAGTTGTGTGTTAGCAAGTCCTCAAGCAGCATGCATTCACTCAAGTGTGCATTTCTCTCTGCTGTGTATGCATGCATTTCTCTGTGACCAGAGATGTGGGATGTGACCAGCTGCGTCAAGCCCCGACCGTTGTGATCTCCCCACGATGGTGGACTATAACCTGGACTTTAGAGCTTAAAAATAAATAAACTTGTTCTCTAAGTGGCTTCTTGTCAGTTTTTAACTTTTTAAAGTTAGTTAATTATTAAATTTTTTTTTTGTCGTAACAACAGAATGAAGAGTAGAGCAGATGCTGATGTCATCTGCCTTGTCTTCCTAATTTGTGTCATAGGGATCGTGCCTGACTCACAGGACGATTGTGAAGACGGAGTGATGGACGGTTAAAGGGTCTTGTGTGTTCCAAGTGCCTGGCCCTTCCGAGTATCTAATAGAAAAAGAAGCATTTGCAATAGAAATGGGTGTAGATTAGCCATGCGTTACAGAGGGGGCAGAGGGGTTCAGGGAAGGAAAGACTTGTCTCTCAAATCAGACAGAAAGTCCCTGAGTGGCCAAACCAACTCTGGACTGTTTCCCCCTGCCCGCTCCTGTTTACTACATAAAGCACAGAGAAGTATTGTAAACATAAAATGTTTGTGGTCCCAGACTTGATTGCTCAGACCCAAGTCAAACTGACTCCTAGGGAGTGCCGCTCTCAGCTAGACTCTCAAATACACTCACATTTCTCAGTCCCTAGAGTCTTCTATTTGGCTCCCAGTCCCTCGCCAGCGATGCCTAGGTATCTGGGCCTATTCCAAGGGGTGCCAGAAAGTCTCCAGACAAAATAAACTATGCTGTAAAAGGACCAAGGGCATAAAACTCTACACACCTTGTTCTCCTTCTAATAGTATTTTCTTTTAAAAATAAATATTTTGTAATGCTCTCTTTACTGTCCTGCTGATACACACATAAAAAACCCAATAAAACGCACACCTCTTTAAAAGTTGTAGTGATATGTATTTAAAAGTTTGAGTCAGTTTGGAGTATACAGGGGTTTTTGTTGTTGTTTTGCTTTCGTATTTGTGTGTGTGTGTGTGTGTGTGTGTGTTGTCCACAGTTGATGCCAAATGTCTTACCTTAATTCATCTCCTGTTTTTAAAAATTATTTTCAATTTTTATATAGTATATATATATTTTGCAAGTCCGATACACTCCCATAGCACCAAGGCTAAATTAAGAGGATGCATCTCGTCTCTGAGGTATCTGAACGCAAACAGAACTATACACTCTAAAAGCTTCCCTTATGCACCAGTGGATGTTGAACTGAGTTCACCTTTCTTCTTAAAAGCCTCCAAAGATAAAGACACTTTATAAATCTAGCCAGGCTGAAGAAAATTGCTGCTTATTAAACTCTCTTCTGGTACCATTCTCTTTTCTCCTGCTTTGATGTGAGTTCTTGGCCATTTCCATCTCTTCTTTCCTTGGTCCTGCATCCTCACCCCCACCCACTACTATCCATCCCCTCCCTGATCCCTCCCTCCACACCCCATCACCAAACCTCAGCTCCCTTCCTGGAACAGACTCCCTCTTTCAGCTGCCCTGGGAGGGGCAACTCCATCTCCCCTCCTTTAAATCTCTGACCTCTCACCTCCTTTGTTTAGGGATCCTTGCTGATCCTCTGCGGTCACTTCTTTCCCACACGTCCTTCTAGTACATTCTAAGTCACGTTTCCACTCTTTAGGTTTAGGGTGATGTTATTTGCAGACCCCTAGCCTTTTGCTTCTGTGAAAATGTCGGCCTCTTTTATTTACCCTGGTTTAAGAAGAGGGTGTGTAAATTCTCTCATGTGTCTGGGCATCTAAATCACTCAAAAAAAAAAGTCAGTAAGCAAGCACCCTGTCCCTTGCAGAGAGCTTGTTTCTGTCCCTCTTGTGTTTTCTCTGTGTTCTTGTTTAAGCTTACTTTCTCTGTGCCTGTCTGTCTGTCCTCTCTCTGTGTCTCTCTCTGTCCCTGTCCCTCTGTCTCTCTGTCTCTCTCTCTGTCTCTCTCTGTCTCTCTCTCTCTCTCTCTCTCTCTCTCTCTCTCTCTCTTTCTCTCTCTCTATTTTTCAAAGTGACACTTAAAGCATGTTGGCAAGTTTGTGCCTTTGTACTTCTGGATCTCCACAGACTTCTTTACAGACTAAATGCCATCAGACATTGCACATGCTGTCCCCTTACATGTTCCGGGTGAAGTTGTTCTCATCTGAGTATTTGTCACCTGACCTTTATGACCTATGCCCTCAGGGGCTGCGTCTGCTGGGAAGCATTTGATAGAAGCAGATCTGGTTCTCACACCACTTTTATGCTTGTTGGTGACTTCAGGGAGTGTTTGCCCGAGAGCCTCGGAGTGTGGTTTCCTCTGCACTGACTTCCGTGAGTTCTGCCTCAGACATACTTAATGCCTGCACGCTTGCACTGAAGTCTCTTGTCAGACAGCTTAACCTGCTGAATTTTGTCATGACTTCCAAAGGCGCCCAGCCGTCATCCAATTCGGTCTGTTCTTTTAGAAATTTCTTCTGTGGCAAGTTGACGTCCCTCAAAATAATGCTTAATTTGATAGCAGATAGTGGCCTCCAGAGTGGCCATTTTTTATCATCTCTGTCTTCAACTATTGTGGCGATCAGTAAAGTCTGCCCCACCCAAAGATCCTGGTCATGCAGATGGGTTTGGGTGTCTGCACCATCATTGTTAGAAGTAAGTGGTGTAGTCCCGAACAAATCACACCACGCAGCAAGTCTCATGGGGGAGGTCTATTGGGAAGGAGTCAGAAGCAGCCTCAGGGAGAGGGTGAAGGAAAGAGAGAGGAGGCAGGACGATGAGTCTTTTATCTGGGCCTTGATGCGTCCATAAAGGGACATGTGGTGGGGGCCATGGCGCATATGTAAAGGGACGGACACAGGAGCTATACTGTCACCTAGAGATGATGTGTCGCTGGGTCCAGGAGCTGGCTGGCTGTAGAGGTGCCTGATTGCTATGAAGTCCTTTCTAGCTGAACACAGATGCACCTGATGCTAACATTCCTCTCTTTTTCTTACTATAAAGAGAGGGGAAAGGGGGGGAAGGGTGTTGGATCTCTTAAACTGCTTCCTGCTGTCTAGGGTCGTTGCCAATTTTGGGGCGTCTCGGGGCTCATTTGACAGTTGTTTGCATCTGGCTATTCTGTGGACAGGGGTTGGTAATCCTGTAAAAGAAACGGATTAATTGGTTAGAAAGTTCTTGAATTTGTTGTTGTAGGAAGACAAGGGTGATGAGGCAGGAAGCAAATAGCAAAGCCAGAAAAATGAGGGGAAGAGGTGTTAAGAAGGGCAGTATCTGCTTTGATATAGGGTTTTTGAAAACCCAGGAATTAGAGGCCTCACACTGCATTTTTGGATGTCTGACTGTAGCTAGATTTTGTTTCTTACTATGCTGGACTGGTTGATGTAGAAGCGGCATTCTTCTAGGAGAAAAAGGCAAAGGCCACCCACGCTCTTTAGCTGTAAGAATGTCTAGTCCCGGGGTTGGGGATTTAGCTCAGTGGTAGAGCGCTTGCCTAGGAAGCGCAGGCCCTGGGTTCGATCCCCAGCTCCAAAAAAAAAAAGAACCAAAAAAAAAAAAAAAAGAATGTCTAGTCCCTGTCGGTTCTGAAGCACGCCCCTTTGAAGGAGAGCATGGTTTGGCTCACCTCCTGAATACTGTTGTCAAGCTGGAAAGAGAACTGGTTGTATAAGGTTAGGGAGGGAGTCAGCCCTGCCACTCCAGTACCAACACCTATAGTTATTCCGGAAGCGACCAATAGGGCACGATTTGAACTGCCTTTTTGTTATGTTGGGCATGTACTGAGTCTACAACCGGGATTGGTAGAGGATCTTCTCCATGGATTACTCCTAGTTCAGGGAAAAGGAGTACCTACCGATGTGCAAACTCCTGACCAGCTGGCAGGTAGGTGATGATATACCTGGGTGCCACAGAGGATTGGTGTGTTTTGGACTGTATGTCCCTGTGGCAGAGATGAGGGGTTGTGGTTCCGTTGCAGTCTAGGGAGTTTAGCGTTCCTACAGAACGCGTCCCAGATGTCTTTAAACAGTCTGCCGCACCAAAATGAGTGACAGAGAGAAAAGGGTATGGGGTCGTGGCATCACCAGAATTGGGGCAGCTGATAAAAGGTGAGGTGAGGTTACTTGGCAGGATCACTGGAGAAGCTGTAAGTGGCAATCGTGAGGGAGTTCCAGGGGCTACACAGAGCCAGCATTCTTTAAAGCGACCAGGTCAGGTGACATTAAAGAGTTGGTAGACTGAGGTCAGGGTCTGAAGCAGAAAGCAGAATAACAGGTTTTTAACCCCATTTATGGATGGGGGTTGTGAGTCGAGGAAGTAAGAAAGCCCGTCTAGAGGTTGGACAATTGAGACATATTTTCTCTGCTGTGAAAAGTATTCACTAGGGACCCAGATTGCTTTTTACGGTAGAGCTTACCAACAATGCCTGTTTCCTACCTGGGATTCCATGGGTCTTGTATATAGAAGAAGAGCATCTTGGGTCGTTTATAGACATGATTGGTTTGCAATCCCAGCATATGTATCTGACAAGACCAATATGGGCGACCTCCATATTCATCTGGCCAATTTTTTTGGCTCCCCTTTGAGGAATCGAACCCTGGTCTCCCTCGGGACAGGCAGGGATGCTCGCCACTGTATGAACGAGCATTGTCTAGCCATTTTGGACAATCGTCTGTTGTCTGATCAAAGAGGATGCAAGCGAAGAGGTCGTAATAGTTAGATGGAGTGGTGGATATTGGATCAGCTCCTGGCATCGGCTATGGAGCAGTTTCCCGACCCTATTTGGAAAGACTTTGTTATCAGTGGGGGTTTCTTGAACCTTGAATCTCCAGATGCAAGGGCTACCCTGGGTGGAAACAAGCAGCAGGGGGATGAGGAGAAGCCCATGTCTAATCCTGTGGGGTTGAGCACAGCTGCCGGAGTGGAGTCTCATTTTTCTGGGACTGGGGACAAGGTGGGTGGTCTTGACGTCCCCTTGGAGCTGAAGAGATCAGGGTCCTGGTAGGGTCTTGTGATTGGATGATGACAGGAGAACAGTGTTTAGCAACAGAGGGGTTCTACACGTCCCAGTTTCGGGGTCTATCTGAGAGGCTGGCAAAGGAAATGACATGGTGGAGGGAGTAGGTTGGGGGCTAGGAGGAGGAGGAGAGGGGCTGCTGGCAAGCTTGGGTTTAGGCAAATGGAGGAGCAAAGGAAATAAAGGCTCCCGCTTTAGTTAAAAGATCCCTTCCCAATAAGGGGACAGGACACATTGGCACTACCAAAAAGGAATGGATGAGAGAAACACCCTTAAAAATACAGCTAAGTGGTGGGGTCTGGTGAGGTTGGTAAGACTGTTCCTTTACCCCGACAACAGAAAAAAAAAGAGGGGGGTCCCCAAACTCCATCAGGACTGAGTAAGTGGCCTCAGTGTCCAAGAGGAAGGAGATGGGCTGTCCAGATACCACAATGACCACCCTGGGCTCTCTGGTGGTGATGGAAGTGGTCAGGTCAAGGGAGCTCATGCCTTTCAGTTGCCCATGGCCAAACCTTGGAGATGATCTAGAGGGTGACCTGGGAGTGATGTCCCTCTCTCCTGAGTGGTATGAAGGCAATGAGCAGCCCAATGTCCCTCCTGATGGCACTTTGGGCATGGCCTTGGTGGCTTGCATGGGGTTAGGGCGGGCCCTTGCCCAATAACCCTGTCGACTTCATTTGAAACAGGGGCCTGGTGGCTCCTGGGTCTTAGGAGGTCAGGAAGTCCGGGAGGAGCTGGTTGCACTGCCTCTGACAGCCTATGGTTTTTGTCTATGTTTCTTTTCATCTCTCTCATGTACACTTTGAAGGCCAGCGCCTGTGGGGTTAGGGGTCCCCTCTCCAAGCTTCTAAGTTTGGCTTTAATATTGGGGTAGCTTTGGGAAAAGAAGTAGATCACCAGGAGTTGCTTACCTTGTGGGCCCTCTGGGTCTACATCAGTCTATTGTAGTAGGGCCTTTGTAAGGCGCTCTAAAAACTGAGATGGGTTTTCTTGTTTATCCTGGATGACCTCTTAGAGCTTTTCAAAATTTACTGGTTTTAGGACAACCTTACGGAGAACAGCCAGGAGGCAGGCGGTGAATCGTTCTCCAGCGAAGATACCGTCTGGAGTACTATAATTCCGTTGGGGATCCTGAATGGTCACTGCCTCAGGCCTGGTCAGGTATGATTGGTTTGGTGAACTTCATCTGCATGTATTCTAGCTGTTCCCAAATTTCCTTGCGCTCCTCAGGGAGTAAACTGTTACAGAGTCAAACTTTAAGATT
>NC_046154.1:164636238-164692191 GCF_011064425.1 Rattus rattus | reverse complement strand
AGGCCGTCCCTAATCTTCTGGGCTTTCTGATGCTTGTAAAACTGAATGACCTCTGTTTATCTGCCCCTCCCCCATGTCCAGGGCGTTTATCTCACTTGGGCCCCATTTCCTGCTACTCTATTCTTGCTCTGGCGGGCATCACACATTCATGTGAAATCCACCCTCCCCAGCAGAAGGGAAGGTTGTTTCCATTCGTGGAGCCCCCTTTTGCCACAAAGATGTTACGCCTCACCCGGGCACTGGGCGTCGTCCGTTCTCAGCATTCTTGGTGGCCTTCTCAGTGACCAGGGCAAGACTGGAGACTCCTGGCCCTCTGTGGTTATTTTGCTAAAGGCAGGTTAAAGGCAGCAACAGTGTGGTTTTTTGTGGCAAGGGACTGCCAAGTCTAAGTGACCTGAAGCCACAGTCCCTGTTGTCCCAGTCCCATTTCATTTCTCAGTCTCAAGTTGTTTATTTTGTGAACTGAGAATACTGGCTTCACCACTTTGCTGGAGAGGAAAGGACTTAGCCCACTGCTCAGAAAATGTCATCTGCTCCATAAATATTACCGGGTCACTAGGACCTCCAGGCCGGTCTGGGTTTCAACAGGAAGGAAATGGTACTTCCAGGCATTCTAGAGAAATATATATATATATATATATATATATATATATATATATATATATATATATATATATATAATGAATGATTGCCACGGCACAGGCAAAACATTCTGGTCTCTTCAACAGCTAGAAGTTGTAAATAGCTACTGTAGGGACCAGGATGAGAAAGTACCCCAGGGAAAGCTGGAGCCATGAATGATTGCAAAGCGTTCTGGAGGTTTAATAAACTGAGAGCATTTCTTCCCTCTTAAGACTTACGCAAGTCCAGTGGGTTTTGCCAGTGTCAGTTGAAGTAGTTGGATGCAGGATAACCCATTCGAGGAGGAACATACAGCATAAGGTGCTCATTCCTTTTCTTTCTGCCTTCTATGGGTTGAGCCCCAAAATAGGCCAGGGGGAGGCAGAACTTAAACGGTATCATTCAGAGATGCCCCAAAGGGGGAGAGGAAGCTAGTGAACGGATCTGAAGTGGAGAAGTACCCTGGCGGTGGGGCTTTATAAAAGCAGTCACCTCACAAGGCCCTAAGTCTCCATTTCCTGCCAAATGATTCCACAACTTACCACTTGTCCTCCACAGGGCTGACGTGAAGATCCAGGGGCAGGGCTGTGACTGTGCTGTGTAAGGAAACCCCCATGTTCATCCCCATGGTTTCATCAACAACTGGGCAAGTTATAAGGTAGAAAATCCAGGACGAGGCACCAAGTGGGTCTTAGTGGGTCTTCACCAGGGGCTTAGCTGAGGCACCAAGTGGGTCTTCACCAGGGGCTCAGCCAAGGCACCAAGTGGGTACTTTACATTTGACTGAATGCAAACCTGACCTTTTGTGTGCACTCAGTCTGTCTGGGAGCTGCTTTTAGGCTGCATAAAGAAGAAATCATCCAAGAGGATAATTTTATCTCAACTCCACCATGGCACACAGTCTGTGCATAAAACATCTTGGGTCATCTTCTTGCAGAGGTCTGGGAAATGTACTCACCAACATCAACATCCAGCTCTTGCCGCTGAGAGCTCTTCCTGGGGAGTCTTTAACTGTCAGCCATTCCATGCTTTCTTATTTTTTCAAGCCCCCTCGAGTCCCCAGTGAGCCACAGTCAGCCAAGTAAGTGTCCTGTAAAGTGAGCCATGATGAAATCGCCATTCAGCTGTTATTATTACTTTTGTCAACCTGGCCAGAGAGTCAGTGAGGGATTGCCCTGGGGCATGTCTATGGAAGGCGGTCTTATCTGAACTAATGTGGTGGGAAGATCCCCTGAGGGTGAAAGGCACCATTTTCTGAGCTGGTTCCTGAACTGTAGAAGAGTGAAGAAAGTTGTGTGTTAGCAAGTCCTCAACAGCATGCATTCACCAAGTGTGCATTTCTCTCTGCTGTGACATGCATGCATTTCTCTTGACCAGAGATGTGGGATGTGACCAGCTGCGTCAAGCCCGATTTGGATCTCCCAACGATGGTGGACTATAACCTGGACTTTAGAGCTTAAAATAAATAAACTTGTTCTCTAAGTGGCTTCTCAGTTTTTTCTTTTAAAGTTAGTTAATTATTAAATTTTTTTTTTGTCGTAACAACAGAATGAAAGAGAGCAGATGCTGATGTCATCTACCTTGTCTCCTAATTTGTGTCATAGGGATGCGTACCTGACTCACAGGACGATTACAGAAGACGGAGTGATGGACGGTTAAAGGGTCTTTGTGTGTTCCAAGTGCCTGGCCCTTCAGTATCTAATAGAAAAAGAAGCATTTGCAATAGAAATGGGTGTAGATTAGCCCATGCGTTTACAGGAGGGGCAAAGGGTTCAGGGAAGGAAAGACTTGTCTCTCAAATCAGACAGAAAGTCCCTGAGTGGCCAAACCAACTCTGGACTGTTTCCCCCTGCCCGCTCCTGTTTACTACATAAAGCACAGAGAAGTATTGTAAACATAAAATGTTTGTGGTCCCAGACTTGATTGCTCAGACCCAAGTCAAACTGACTCCTAGGGAGTGCCGCTCTCAGCTCGACTCTCAAATACACTCACATTTCTCAGTCCCTAGAGTCTTCTATTTGGCTCCCAGTCCCTCGCCAGCGATGCCTAGGTATCTGGGCCTATTCCAAGGGGTGCCAGAAAGTCTCCAGACAAAATAAACTATGCTGTAAAAGGACCAAGGGCATAAAACTCTACACACCTTGTTCTCCTTCTAATAGTATTTTCTTTTAAAAATAAATATTTTAATGCTCTCTTTACTGTCCTGCTGATACACACATAAAAAAACCCAATAAAACGCGACACCTCTTTAAAAGTTTGAGTCAGTTTGGGTATACAGGGTTTTTTTGTTGTTGTTTTGCTTTTGTATTGTGTGTGTGTGTGTGTGTGTGTGTTGTCCACAGTTGATGCCAAAATGTCTTTTTACCTTAATTCATCTCCTGTTTTTAAAAATTATTTTCAATTTTTTATATAGTATATATATATTTTTGCAAGTCCGATACACTCCCATAGCACCAAAGGCTAAATTAAGAGGATGCATCTCGTCTCTCTGAGGTATCTGAACGCATAAACAGAACTATACACTCCTAAAAAAGCTTCCCTTATGCACCAGTGGATGCTGAACTGAGGTCACCTTTCTTCTTAAAACCTCCAAAGATAAAGACACTTTATAAATCTAGCCAGCCTGAAGAAAATTGCTGCTTATTAAACTCTTCTGGTACCATTCTTTTCTCCTGCTTTGATGTGAGTTCTTGGCCATTTTTCCATCTCTTCTTCCTTGGTCCTGCATCCTCACCCCACCCACTACTATCCATCCCCTCCCTGATCCCTCCTCCACACCCCCATCACCAAACCTCAGCCCCTTCCTGGAACAGACTCCCTCCTTCAGCTGCCCTGGGAGGGCGCTCCATCTCCTCCTTAAATCTCTGACCTCTCACCTCCTTTGTTTAGGGGATCCTTGCTGATCCTCTGCGGTCACTTCTTTCCCACACGTCCTTCTAGTACATTCTAAGTCACGTTTCTGCTCTTTAGGTTTAGGGTGATGTTATTTGCGGACCCCTAGCCTTTTGCTTCTGTGAAAATGTCGGCCTCTTTTATTCACCCTGGTTTAAGAAGAGGGTGTGTAAATTCTCTCTATGTGTCTGGGCATCTAAATCACTCAAAAAAAAAAAAAAAATCAGTAAGCAAGCACCCTGTCCCTTCCAGAGAGCTTGTTTCTGTCCTTCTTGTGTTTTTCTCTGTGTTCTTGTTTAAGCTTACTTTCTCTGTGCCTGTCTGTCTGTCCTCTCTCTGTCTCTCTCTGTCCCTGTCCCTCTGTCTCTCTCTCTGTCTCTCTCTCTCTCTCTCTGTCTCTCTCTCTCTCTCTCTCTCTCTCTTTTTCAAAGTGACACTTAAAGCATGTTGGCAAGTTTGTGCCTCTGTACTTCTGGATCCCAACAGACTTCTTTACAGACTAAATGCCATCAGACATTGCAAATGCGAAGTTGTTCTCATCTGAGTATTTGTCACCTGACCTTTATGACCTATGCCCTCAGGGGCTGCATCTGCTGGGAAGCATTTGATTGAAGCAGATCTGGTTCTCACACCACTTTTATGCTTGTCTGGCGACTTCAGGGAGTGTTTGCCCGAGAGTCTCCGAGTGTGGTTTCCTCTGCGCTGACTTCCATGAGTTCTGCCTCAGACATACTTAATGCCTGCACGCTTGCACTGAAGTCTCTTGTCAGACAGCTTAACCTGTTGAATTTTGTCATGACTTCAAAAGGCTTCAGCTGTCATCAATTCGGGTCTGTTCTTTTAGAAATTTCTTCTGTGGCAAGTTGAGCGTCCCTCAAAAATAATGCTTAATTTGATAGCAGATAGTGGCCTCCAGAGTGGCCATTTTTTATCATCTCTGTCTTCAACTATTGTGGCGATCAGTAAAGTCTGCCCCACCCAAAGATCCTGGTCATGCAGATGGGTTTGGGTGTCTGCACCATCATTGTTAGAAGTAAGTGGTGTAGTCCAACAAATCACACCATGCAGCAAGTCTCATGGGGAGGTCTACTGGGGAAGGAGTGTGAAGCAACCTCAGGGAGAGGGTGAAGGAAAAGAGAGGAGGCAGGATGATGAGTCTTTTATCTGGGCCTTGATGAGTACATAAAGGGACATGGGGGGGCCATAGGCGCATATGCAAGGATGGACACAGGAGCTATACTGTCACCTAGAGATGATGTGTCGCTGGGTCCAGGAGCTGGCTGGCTGTAGAGGTGCCTGATTGCTATGAAGTCCCTTCTAGCTGTCAGATGCACCTGATGCTAACATTCCTCTCTTTTTCTTACTATAAAGAGAGGGAAGGGGGGGAGGGTGTTGGATCTCTTAAACTGCTTCCTGCTGTCTAGGGTCGTTGCCAAATTTTAGCGTCTCAGGGCTCATTTGACAGTTGTTTTGCATCTGGCTATTCAGTGGGTAGGGTTGGTAATCCTGTAAAAGAAACGGATTAATTGGTTAAAAGTTCTTGAATTTGTTGTTGTAGGAAGACAAGGGTGATGAGGCAGGAAGCAAATAGCAAAGCCAAAAAATGAGGGGAAGAGGTGTTAAGAAGGGCAGTATCTGCTTTGGATAGGGTTTTTTGAAAACCCAGGAATTAGAAGGCCTCACACTGCATTTTTTTGGATGTCTGACTGTAGCTAGATTTTGTTTCTTACTATGCTGGACTGGTTGATGGTAGTTGACATTCTTCTAGGAGAAAAAGGCAAAAGGCCACCACGCTCTTTAGCTGTAAGAATGTCTAGTCCCCGTCGGTTCTGAAGCACGCTGCTGCCAGGGAACCGATCTGTCTTTGGAGGGCTAGCATGGTTTGGCTCACCTCTTGAAGACTGTTGTCAAGCTGGAAAGAGAACTGGTTGTATAAGGTTAGGGAGGGAGTCAGCCCTGCCACTCCAGTACCAACACCTACAGTTATTCCTGAAGTGACCAATAGGGCATGATTTGAACTGCCTTTTTGTTATGTTGGGCATGTACTGAGTCTACAACCGGGATTGGTAGAGGATCTTCTCCATGGATTACTCCTAGTTCAGGGAAAAGGAGTACCTACCGATGTGCAAACTCCTGACCAGCTGGCAGGTGGGTGATGATTTACCTGGGTGCCACAGAGGATTGGTGTGTTTTGGAGTGTATGTCACTGTGGCAGAGATGAGGGTTGTGGTTTTGCTGCAGTCTAGGGAGTTTAGCGTTCCTACAGAACACGTCCCAGATGTCCTTAAACAGCCTGCCGCACCAAAATGAGTGACAGAGAGAAAAAGGTATGGGGTCGTGGCATCACCAGAATTGGGATAGTTGATAAAAGGTGAGGTGAGGTTACTTGGCAGGATCACTGGAGAAGCCGTAAGGGGCAATCGTGAGGTAGATCCAGGGGCTACACAGAGCCAGTATTCTTTAAAGCGACCAGGTGGGGTGACATTAAGGAGTTGGTGGCCTGAGGTCAGGGTCTGAAGCAGAAGGCAGAATAACAGGTTTTTAACCCCATTTATGGATGGGGGTTGTGTGTCGAGGAAGTAAGGAACTTGGAGGGGTGTTTAATTACTTCTCCTATTCTCCAGTTTCTAGAGGTTGGACAATTGAGACATATTTTCTCTGCTGTGAAAAGTATTCACTAGGGACCCAGATTGCTTTTTACGGTAGAGCTTACCAACAATGCCTGTTTCCTACCTGGGATTCCATGGGTCTTGTATATAGAAGAAGAGCATCTTGGGTCGTTTATAGACATGATTGGTTTGCAATCCCAGCATATGTATCTGACAAGACCAATATGGGTGACCTCCATATTCATCTGGCCAATTTTTTTGGCTCCCCTTTGAGGAATCGAACCCTGGTCTCCCTCGGGATAGGCAGGGATGCTTGCCACTGTATGAACGAGCATTGTCTAGCCATTTTGAACAATCGTCTGTTGTCCGATCAAAGAGGATGCAAGCGAAGAGGTGGTAAAAGTTAGATGGAGTGGTGGATATTGGATCAGCTCCTGGCATCAGCTATGGAGCAGTTTCCTGACCCTATTTGGAAAGACTTTGTTATCAGTGGGGGTTTCTTGAACCTTGAATCTCCAGATGCAAGGGCTACCCTGGGTGGAAACAAGCAGCAGGGGGAAGAGAAGAAGCCCATGTCTAATCCGGTGGGGTTGAGCACAACTGCTGGAGTGGAGTCTCATTTTTCTGGGACTGGGGACAAGGTGGGTGGTCTTGACGTCCCCTTGGAGCTGAAGAGATCAGGGTCCTGGTAGGGTCTTGTGATTGGATGATGACAGGAGAACAGTGTTTAGCAACAGAGGGGTTCTACACGTCCCAGTTTGGGGTCTATCTGAGAGGCTGGGCAAAGGAAATGACATGGTGGAGGGAGTAGGTTGGGGGCTAGGAGGAGGAGGAGAGGGGCTGCTGGCAAGCTTGGGTTTAGGCAAATGGAGGAGCAAAGGAAATAAAGGCTCCCACTTTAGTTAAAAGATCCCTTCCCAATAAGGGGACAGCACACATTGGCACTACCAAAAAGGAATGGATGAGAGAAACACCCTTAAAAATACAGCTAAGTGGTGGGGTCTGGTGAGGAAGGTAAAGTTGTTCTCCTACCCTGACAATAGGGGAATGAGAGGGAGAGGTGGGTTCCCAAAACTCTGTCAGGACTGAGTAAGTGGCACCAGTGTCAAAGAGGAAGGAGATGGGCTGCCCACATACCATGATGATTACTGGGACTCCCTGCTGGTGATGGAAGTGGTCAGGTCAAGGGAGCTCATGCCTTTCAGTTGCCCATGGCCAAACCTTGGAGATGATCTAGAGGGTGACCTGGGAGTGATGTCCTTCTCTCCTGAGTGGTATGAAGGCAATGAGCAGCCCAATGTCCCTCCTGATGGCACTTTGGGTATGGCCTTGGTGGTTTGCATGGGGTTAGGGCGGGTCCTTGCCCAATAACCCTGTCGACTACATTTGAAACAGGGGCCTGGTGGCTCCTGGGTCTTAGGAGGTGAGGAAGTCTGGGAGGAGCTGGTTGTACTGCCTCTGACAGCCTATGGTTTTTGTCTATGCTCCTTTTCATCTCTCTCATGTACACTTTGAAGGCCAGCGCCTGTGGGGTTAGGGGTCCCCTCTCCAAGCTTCTAAGCTTGGCCTTAATATTGGGGTAGCTTTGGGAAAAGAAGTAGATCACCAGGAGTTGCTTACCTTGTTGGCCCTCTGGGTCTACATCAGTCTATTGTAATAGGGCCTTTGTAAGGCGCTCTAAAAACTGAGATGGGTTTTCTTGTTTATCCTGGATGACCTCTTAGAGCTTTTCAAAATTTACTGGTTTTAGGACAACCTTACGGAGAGCAGCCAGGAGGCAGGCGATGAATCATTCTCTAGCGAAGATACTGTCTGGAGTACTATAATTCCATTGGGGATCCTGGATGGTCACTGCCTCAGGCCTGATCAGGTATGATTGGTTGGTGAACTTCATCTGCATGTATTCTAGCTGTTCCCAAATTTCCTTGCGCTCCTCAGGGATTAAACTGTTACAGAGTCAAACTTTAAGATTGGGCGATTCATTGAAATTCTTTTTTTTTTTTTTCCCGGAGCTGGGGACCGAACCCAGGGCCTTGCGCTTGCTAGGCAAGTGCTCTACCACTGAGCTAAATCCCCAACCCTTGAAATTCTTTAATAAAGGCAGAGAGGTTAGAGGTGAGAAGGGAATATGTATCCTAATCAGACCGGCTACCCCAGTGACTTCCCTCAAAGGAAGGACGGGCTAGGCTGGGTTGGGAAAGAAGTGGGAATAGGCTGGCTGGCGATCCAGAGCGAGTGGTTGGGGGTGGCGTGGGGTGAAAGTGGGTGCCAGCATAGGGCAGCTGGAGAAGCCTGCAGCTGGCAAAGGAGGGGAGGAGTCTGGGGGAGCTGAGAGAGGAGGCTCTGGGGAAGTCTGGTGAGAAGAGGAAGCCGAAGAGGCTGGGGAAACAGGAGAGGCTTTCAAGGCCGGTCAGGGATGATAATAAGGGGTGGGGTTCATTGGCCAGATCAAAGAATAGCAGAAGTTTCTTCTGGTTGAGATTTCATGGCCAATGGGAGCTGAGTTGGGCACAGGAGGAGCAAAGAGAAGGTTTGGAGTGAAGATGAGAAAAGGTCTGGACATAGAGAACTTCCTTCCATTTTCCGGATCTCTGGTAGTAATTTTGAGGATCCTTTAAAATAGTAGGATCAAAAGTGCTGTGGGGCGGACACTTGGAGTCGTTACCTAACAAGTAATGGGGCCAGACTTGATCGCAAAGGTGGATACGTTTGGAAACCTTTAAGTCAGACTCTTAGATTTAGGCGTTTGAGGTTTTCCAGGAGACGTCCTAGTGGGAGCGTGGAGACACGGCCGAAGATGAAGCACCCTTTGGGTGAGTAGAAGCTAGTAACTTGCTCGTTCCGGCGTCCCAAGGACAAATGCGGTAGTTAGAAATGACTACCAGGTCAGATCAGATCACCAGGTCGTCATGGGGTGAACTTGGTGCTGAACTCAGGCCAGCGCCTGAGCTGAGACAAGGAGAATGATTCAAGCAGCAGCGAGAAAAAGAACCAACACAAAAGAGAGAGGAAACCCTCACCCAAAGGAAAACGTCCTAAAATGAGGAGTCAGCGAGGTCAGTCATAAAGACCATGGACTCTGTCTCTGGAACCACTAGACAGTGGCCAGCCATTCCTTGGGACCAGGGACCCTGCATGCCGACTTGGGCAGGAAGCTTACCAAATCGCCGGTGTTTGGATGGAGAGAAGCGATCCAATGACCATAAAGTGAGCAGAGTTGTTGGGATGATGTTAAGGCCTATGGGTGATGTTAAGGCCACATGGTGGTGACGGAACTGTGAGCCCATCCGGGACCCGGAACACGGAGTCTAGCAGCACCAATGTTAGAAATAAGCAATGTAGTCCCGAACAAATCACACCACGCAGCAGGTCTTATGTGGGAGGTTTATTGGGAAGGGGTCGTCTCCAGGAGAGGGTGGAAGGAAGAGGGGGGGGGGGGCTTTTATCTGGGCGGTGACGCATGCGCAAAGGGTCGTATGGGGGGGGAGGCCATGGCGCATGGGCGAAGGGACAGATGCAGGAGCGACTCTGTAACCTAGAGATGATCTGTCTCCTCGTTGGGTCCGGGAGCTGGCTGTAAAGATGCCAGATTGCTGTGGAAGTCGCTTCTAGCTGTCCACGGATGTGCCTGATGCTAACCATCGACCCTAACGTGGCTTTGTGGGACACTTCCGTTGCAAGCACGGTTCCTCACTTGTCAGCTCAAAGCACATTTGTGTGAACATAATACCAACCAGTTCATTTACTACCCCGTTTTGGAGATTTAGAATCACTGCACCAACACCTGCTCTGGGGTTCTCCTTGACGGCTTAAAACCAGCAGAGAAACAGAAAGCAAGGAACCCCTCATGCAGAGACCCTAAGAGTGTGAGGTTACTTTGCTGTGTAACTTATTGTGAGCTAGTATTAGTATTCTCGGGAGGAGAGGCCCACCTCATGAAGGATCTGTTACATCTTAGCATTTCCCTGGGGACCCGGCTTCTAGCATAGATAGACATTTCGGGGGAAACAGACCAGAAGGGGAAGGGCTGCAAAGGGGCCTTCCTTGTTGCTAAACTGTGTTTTTGTCAATTCTGTGAGACTTTGGACATTCTAAGTCAGGTTTCAGGGAAACCAAAAGGCCAGCAGGAATTGTGGCTTTCCTGAAAATGGTGTCCAAGGAAGCCCCGCCCCCCAATTGCCTTTGAGAATAGCCCTTCGTTCTGGCCTCTCTGATCAGTGAAACCAGGAAGTTATAATTCACCAAGGACTTTTGCAAGATTGAGGCCATAATCTCTTGTGACCTATACCTGTTGTCTTTAGTTTACTTTTTAGCACCCCACGGGGCTAAGCATAGTCCCCTCTCTGGTTGGCTTTCAGGGGGAAAATGTATCCTCCAAATAGTTAATGAACTTCAGCAAGGCCTTAAGGTTTAGAGGTGCACAAGATGGCTGACCGCTACTGATTTTATTTGCACTCCAGCCTTCTCTCAGCCCAGTGAGAGAGCCAGGTGCTCTGAGCTCTGCCTCACCAAACACTTGGCCCTGGCCACAGTGTGAATCTGTGAATCTCTTTCGACCGTCCACGTGGTGCGGGCTCTCTTAGACACTCAAAGCGCAGGGGCTGTGGATGAGGGGAGGGAATTTCAGTGAGTCCCTGGAAGTCATTCAAGCCGATATCGCTCGGTTCTTGATCTGTCGTTTATTGATGCACCCTGTGTGCAAGGATCTCCCTAGTATGGAGCTTGCTCCGGGGAGCACAAAGCCCAAGGAAAGGGGGTGGAGTGAGGGAGATTGCATTAGAATGTGTGTGTGCAGTGGGGGATGTGTAGGCCTTTGTGCGGAGGTGTGAAAAATGTTTCATGAGAGCTTGGCATGAGAAACTGCCTTCCCCAGACTCCCCATACGGAACATCCATGTCAGAGATTCCTCACTATCCCAGCTATGCAGAGACCGACCTTTGGTCCCAATCAGCTTGGTGGGAAAGGGTGGTGGGTTGAGCTACCCTGAGCTGAGGCAGGAGCATCAGAAGCTCACAAGCTGGCCTGTCAGAAACAAGAGAGAGCCTGCCTCACCAAGGCAGAAAAGGAGAAAATTGTCCTCTGATCTCGATTGGCTTGCACCTATTCCTGTGATTACCAATCTACTTCTATGCTAGAAAGTATTACTCTATTCATGAGGGCCAGGTCCCCAGGCCCTGGTCACCTCATAAAAATTTTCTCTCAACAGTGGCACTTACATTTCATGGTAAGGTAGGTGTGTGTGTGTGTGTGTGTGTGTGTGTGTGTGTGTGTGTACATGTATGTGTATATGTGTATAAGTGTGTGTGTATGTGTGTACATGTATGTGTATGTGTGTATAAGTGTGTGTGTGTGTGTGTGTGTGTGTTTGTGATCCAGAGGACAACATTGAGTTTTGTTCTTCAAACACTTTGCACTTAAAAAAAAATTCTTTTTGAGACACAGTGTTTTCACTGGCTTGGGATAGGCTACACCAGCTGGCCAGTGAGCCCGAAGGCAGCATGGGATTGCAAGTGCTTGCCAGTGCTTGCAGGGCAAACATCCTGATATCTTCCCAGTCCTCTGTGCATGAGCTTTCCAGGGGCATTCAAACCTCAGCACCAGAGCCCGGGAGGATGAGGCTTCCCATGATGCAGTGCTGCAGCCCCACACGACTCCTGCCTCCACACTACTGACTATTTGCAGCTCTCTGTCCTCTCTAGAGTTGCTGATGCTTTGGACTGAACTCTGCTCTATGCAAGGGACACAAGATCACAGTGTAGATCTGATATTTGCCCAGGGAGGGAAGGAAAGGAGGGAGATGCTATGTAGCTTTGAGAGAGCAGGAGGGAATCCCAGGAGCTGGAGGGAGTTTAGGAAGGGGAGGAGAGGAGGGCGGCAGGATGCTAGCACACTCACTGAAGGAGCCCTGAGGCCAGTGTGTGCTTTGATATGCTAGTAGGGGCCACAGTTATCCATAAACCCTGGAACCTCCACACAAAGGCCCTTATGTGACCTCCCTTTGGATCTAGAAAGTTTGGGCTCAGTTGCTGGCTAAGGAGCCCTGGGAAGGCAAGGCCTAGGTTCAGGTGCTGCAGATTTTGAGGGTGTGGCTGGCTGGTGGTTGTCAGTCACCCACACCCTCCCACAGGGCTCTCCCAGGGAGATCTCAGCATCTGCATGAACAATATGGCAGAAGTGGATGGACCCAGAAAGGGTCGCCTCACAAGTGAGTCACTTCCCAATTACTTTACGTTTGCTGGCGGATTAAATGAGGAACTGTGTGGAGGATGCCTGCCACAGGACAGCAGCGTTTGTTGGGGGGATTCTGGAGAAAGTTGGATTTATCCTCTGAAAAAAAAAGGGGGGGGGATAATAACAATTTTTAACTTAGTGGGTTGTGGGAACGAGATGAAATAGTTCAACACAACGGCTGCTATGCTCTACGTGACCTGAAGAGGGCAGCATCCCCACAGAAATCCAACTGAACCCGACCTTTCAGAATAAGGTGTTCAAAGGCACAGAACAGTGAGTGATACAGAAAGGACCGGCAGCGTCCCCGATATAAAGAACCTTTATCAGTGGGTGGGCAAAATCAGGCGGGATCAAGAAAAAGAGCAGGAGTTTTCAGTCCAAAGGCTCATGTGCACTTAACGGTGAGCACGAGAAAACGAAGGCTTACTGTCGAGCTCTGCGGTTTGGACATACTTTGGAGAATCCCAGAACACAGGACAGGTTGCAGCTGGAGACCAAGTATCCTGAGAGGAATTGCGATGGGAAGAGCTTTGGACTTGCAGGACATGTGGGACCGGATGCCAGCGCAGTCCCTAACTAGATAGAAGACTTTAAGCCGTGCGGGTCATTTCACAATGGGCCAACCTTTTGAGGCAGAGCAAAGGACCAGCCAGAGACTAGTGTTGTTCGGCTCTCCTGAAGGACGCTTTCCTAGGTTCTCTGGCATTTTCCGGAACCTTTAAAGCACCCATCACTGCCTTTTCCTTTTGATTACGGTTGGGATTCTACATCCCGGACCCCTGAGGCATCTCTTGGAGGTCATCATTAACCATCCAAAGCAAGGTCCCCACATGTGGCATATTATTTCGTTTATGCTGTTTTTCGACACAACGTTGAAACCCCCACCAGTCTTCACCTCCCACTTTTGCTTCTCCCTGGATTTAAAGAATTCCTCACACCACAGGCGAAACGGACCTTCTTTATCATGGCTGACTGGCAACGCCCTGAACAAACGTGCCAGCGTGAAAGAATTCTAGGGCGGAAGGACGGGCGGACTCTGACTTCTCTTTTTGAGAATATGCGGTGGGCGTGTCCTCTGCGTAGCGTGCTGTCTGTCGTGGCAAATGTTTTTCACTAGCGTGGATGCCCCAACCGTTCTGAGTTACAGAGGTGAGCGTGTAGAATTTGGATAGATGCAGCTTCTCCAAGTTCCCCAGAGTCTGTGCCTACTCACTGACCTTCCCTCCCCTCCTCAAAGTCTCGGGTGTTCCAGGCTGGCCCCTCCAACTTGCAGTGTAGCAGAGGATGACCTTGAGTTCCCAGTCTTCCTGCCTCCGCCTCCCTGCATGCTAGCCTCTCAGGCATGTTGGTGCTGGGGATGGAACCTTGGGCTTTGCTCACACTAGGCAAGCATTGAGTGATAGACAGGTCAGGGTCTGTGCCAGGCACGAAGAGCTAGAGAAGCATACGGTTAACTCAACTCTATTCCTAGTGTAGGTGACTTTGGGCTGGTCCATAGCCTCTGGTGACTTGGGGTGCTCGAAGCCAGATGACAAATTTTCATCAGCGGATGATGGTTTTGTTGAGCTGAGGTGAGCTTAGTACTTGAACCGATACATATCCAAAGACTTCTTTATAAAGAAATGTGATTGTTGTGAAAGAATGCAAAATCTCTGAGAAATAAAGAACTTTCAAAAATCGAGTTTAGGCTGGATGCCCGGACATTCAACCTGCTATCTCAGCATGGACTCAGGAGTGAGGCAGGAGGATTGCTTTGAGTTCCAGCCAGTCTGGTTGTCCCACAAAGTAGGTTTGAAGGCAGCCCAGTCCAGCCAGACTGCATAGCGCCATCCTGTCCTCCTCACCCCAAGTTGAATGCCCTCCCTCCCTCCCTCCTCCTCCTTCTCCTTCTTCCTCTCTCTCTCTCTCTCTCTCTCTCTTTCTCCTCCCTCTCTCTCCTTCTACCCCCTTTCCTACTCACTTCCCTTCCTTCTTTCCTCTCTCTTCTTCCCATCTTCCCTTCCTCCTTCTTTACTCCTCCCTGCCCCCTCCTTTCTCTCTTTCTTCCCTCCCTCCCTCCCTGCCTCCTTTTCCCTTCCTCTCCTTCCTTCCTCCCCCTCTTTCCCCCTCCTCCTTCCCTCCCCCTCCTCCCATCCCCTCCTCCTTTCTTCCTTCTCTCCTTCTCTCTTCTTCCCTGCCTCCTCCTTCCTTTTTTCCTCCCTATTTCCCCTCCTTCCCTTCGTCCCTCTCTCCCTCCCTCCTTTGTCCCATCTCTTCCTCTCTCCCTCTTTTATTTCTTTCTTTTACATATTTTAGTACTGGGGAATGAACCTAAGAACCGTTAGAGAGAACCCAGGGAAGAGATGCTTCAACTCTCCCCCATCCCAGAAGCATGCACTGGCTTTGGCTGTTTCTGTTGGGAAAAGGTCGAATAATTATGATAATTTATGATGAGTTCCCTTCTGAGAGGTTTTCCTGAGTCTGGCTTCCTAGAGTCTGGACTTTGCTGGCATTGTCAACTGTTCTTAGACACGGAGCACACGTTATTCACATAGATAGGTACGGCTGACATTTCCGGTCACCAGTGGGCAGGAAGCACATTTGAGGTAAGCTCTCAATAGTGCTGACTTGATAGCAGGGATTTTAAAGAGCGAGATAACCTAAGTTGTTCACCTCCAATCTTGTTGGGTCACTGGAGAAGACTGGGGCATTCAGGGAGATATGGTTTCCAGAACCATCTGGATCTCTCCGACACCCTCTCTTTCTCTCTGTCTGCTTGCTCCCCCTTTCTGTCAGGTCTTAATGATTTTACATTCGTCTCGTTCTTGTCAGGTGGTCCACCTTCACTGACAGCTTTACTAAGGTGCAATGAAGAAGCCACTTAATTTCTTAATAGATGAATTTAGACTCCTTCTTCCCCCTCTATACTCTCATCCCCACCCCCTGCCCCACTTCCTTTCTTTCTCTAGAGAACCTGGGGCTCACTGGGCAAGAGGTTCCCCACTGAGCTACAAATCTAGCCCTAATTTTAATTTTTGAGACAGTGTTTCTTTATATGGCCCAGGTGGATTTTGAACCTGTGATCTTCGTGGCTCAGCCTCTCAGGCAGCTGGGATTAATTCTGGACGTGCCACAGCTGGCCTGCTCCTTTCTTGAAGGCTGTTTGCTATCCCTGAAGGACAAGGGCCATTTCTCTGTCAGGCAGCTGCAAATACTAGAAAGTTCATCTAAAGCAGGACTGTTGGCTCACACGAATAGAGACGATCCCATGGCAAACATATGGAGACTCAGGATTCAAAAGTCCTCCTTGGATATGATTTTTTCCCTCCTCACTTTTAAATTTTGTGTTTTTTACACTATCACCTATCTATCTATCTATCTATCTATCTATCTATCTATCTATCTATCTATCTATCTATCTATCTATCCATCTATCTATCAATTATCTATCAATCATCTACCTACCTTTCATCTATCTATCTATCTATCTATCTATCTATCTATCTATCTATCTATCTATCTATCTATCCATCCATCCATCCATCCATCCATCCATCCATCCATCCATCCATCCATCCATCCATCTATCCTATCTATCTATCTATCTATCTATCTATCCATCTATCTATCAATTATCTATCAACCATCTACCTACCTTTCATCTATCTATCTATCTATCTATCTATCTATCTATCTATCTATCTATCTATCTATCTGTGTGAGCAAGCAGGGATCATGTCAACTTATGTGGAGGTCAACTGACAACTCACAGAAGTCAGTTCTCTCTTTCACCTCATGGCTTCAGGGGATCAGGTCAGGTTGACAGGTGTGACAAGTGTGACAGGTGTGACAGGTGTGACAGCTGAGCCATCTCACCAGCTACTCTAAATCTCCATTCTGACCTCTCTGCTCACCATCATCAGCTTTTAATGATGGTAAGACGGCTGGAGTTGCTCTGTCCCCTGGGACCCTCCGATTAGAAACCCAAGTTTGCTTATGTGTGTCTCGAACTTTCCCAGCAAAGTCCCCCTGGGGCCCACTGAGCAGATGAGATTTTGCAGCTATTCCTGAACCTGTCACCGGGGCTAGGGGACTTGGAGGAGTTCATTGGCTTGGCCATGTTAAGACTCATCCTGGGATTCCTATGACAGGAGAATTTTGACAATCCCAAATTGTCTCGTGTTGATAGAAAGAGGGCAGTTGCAGGATGCCAAAGCCAAACGAAAGACATCCATGTTTTTTTTCTATAGGCTTTTTGGTGCAGGTGATGAGAGGAACAATGATACAGGAGAAGCGCAGGGTGCTGGGTGGTCAGTGGAGCTCATTACCGGGGACCCTTGTCTGGTAATGCTGTGGGGGTCGTTATCTTTTTACTATCGAATTGTCGAGATTTTGCTCCTATCGCTGTGCTCCTCAGCTCAGATTCTCATCTCTGGTCCCTCCCTCTCACAATGGATTTAGTTCAATGTCTCCAACTGGCTTTTGATCATATTCACTTACGTATTTCAGTGCAACCCATACCACACACCAAAGACCCAACTGGCCATTTTGATCCCATCACTGTGGCTCTAGAGTCATCAACCTGCCTTGAGGCCCTAAAGTGCACTGGATGCTGTGGCCCCAAACTGCATGGATGCTGTGGTCCCCAAACTGCACTGATGCTGTGGTCCCCAAACTGCACTGATGCTATGGTCCCCAAACTGCACTGATGCTGTGGTCCCCAAACTGCACGGATGCTGACTGGCCTCAAAAGTGTTCCGCTCAATGCTCTACCAGCTTCCATTCTCATTGGATGTCGAGACTGTTTCACTGCCCTCTTCTGCTGCCTTTAGCCTGAGCCTTGCTGGGCATCCTGCACCGATGAGGATGGTGACATTCTGGAGTCCTACTGCCTGGTGTCATAGATCAGCTACAAGTCTGCATGGACTAGAGGAACCGAATCCAGCCCTCCAAGCCCCAATTCCCTCATCTACAAAATACAGCTCTGTCTTTCGAAAAACATTTCTCCCTTTTTTCTGTGTATGACCGTTTGGCTAGCATGTCTGTGGACCACATGCGTACCTGTGAAGGCCAGAGAGGGTATGCGATTCTTTGGCACTGGAGTTACAGTTGGGTGTAGGCTGTGCTGGGTGCTGGGAATCAAACCTAGGTCCACTGGAAGCGTGATCTTAACCACTCTCAGGAGTCCTCAGTGTTCGCCATCAGACACCTTCATCTAGCAGCATGGGAGCAGATGCAGAGACACACAGCCAAACATTGGGCAGAGAGAGAGTCCAATCGAGAGTGAGTACCCCCCCTGCTCCCAGGCTGGGGGTGGTGGAAGAGGGGAGGAAGAATTGCAGGAAGCCAGAGTAGTCAAGGACACCAGGAGAACACAGTGCACAGAGTCAACCCAGCGGGGCTCACAGGGTCTCGCAGGGACTGCAGCAGCAAGTGCAGAGCCTGCGTGGGTCTGTGCTAGCACCTCTACCAATAGGGTGTGGTCGTTAGCTTGGTGTTTTTGAGGGACTGCTAACAGTGGGAATGGGGTGTCTGGACTCTTTGGATTTCTCTTGGGATCCCTTTTCTACTAGTGGGTTGCCTCAGCTAGCCCTGATATGAGGGTTTGTGCCTAGTCTTGTGGTAACTTGTCATGCCCTGTTGGTTCAGGTTCTATAGCTGGGAGGTCTGTTCTTCCCTGAGCAGGAATAAAGGAGTTGGCCTGGTGGAGAGGGGAGGTGGTGGTCCCAGGTGAGGGGATGGGAGGAGTGTGAGGGGAGGAGGGTGGGGATCGTGGGGTGAGAGGGAACACTGCCATCAGGATGTATTGTATGAGAGAAAAAAAAAACCCAAAAAGAGAATCTTCAATGCACTTCACCACTGAGGAATCTCTCAAGCCCATCCAGTTTTTTTTATCTATCTATCTATCTATCTATCTATCTATCTATCTATCTATCTATCTATATGCATTTATTTGACATTGTATGTATGTATGTATGTATGTATGTATGTATGTATGTATGTGTGTATGTATGTATGTGTGACAATGTTTCATCTCAATGGAAACCTCCCATCTCCTGATAAAGGATCGGACCTTTTGAACAGTGTGTGGGCCTGAGGTTTCCAAGAATCGCTCGTTGGATGGTCTCCTTTGCACTCCTCTCCCGCCCCATCCCACTAATTTCATCCCCAACCCCCAACTCTGTCTGTGTCTTCCCCACAGCTGTGATTTAGGGAGAGCTGGCCGACTGTGTCAAAACGCCGCTTTCACACCTGTACGGGATCATATTGCCTGACAGCCACTTCTGTAGCACCTGTAATCCTCCCTGGCCCTGGTGTGTAATTGTACACCTCTTTACAGCTCGGCCTGCCACAGTCCCCCTGCTAGATCTTCGTCTGTATACTCCTCACCTTCTGGTGACCTCTGAAGGAGTCGTTAGCAGGGAGGTGGATGTCTCAGCATTGAGGCAATTGCATTGAGAGTGATCATTGGTCCATCTAGATGAGCCATGAGCCAGTGGGTATGTGTTCAGTTGTCTGTGGGGCTGGCCTTCACTGTGGGTAGTTAAGCAACCCCGTGTGATGTAGTGACCAGGAGCAGGGAGAGGGAACGCACGTAGCCGGGCATGCTGTGTCCGTTATAATATCCGTGAGCTGTAGAAATGGGTGGTGATTGAAATTAAAACTGATGATTATTTCCATTTCTTAATGGTGCTAAATGAATTTCAAGTGCTGAGAAGAACGTGTAGATTGACGTGGGTGATCTTGACACAGATGAAGAAGAGTTTCAGCACCTAGAAAACTGTGTCCAACCGTGCTGCCATGACGTGGGAGAGGGAGTGGGAATACTGAGACTTCTGCCAAGACTGCTAGGGGTGAAAACAGCCTTATTTATCCCTTTAGATACTGTTAAAGGGTCTGGAAACGTGACTTAATGCCTGAAGGTGGGGTAGGCACTGTGCACGGTAGGGCAGAGTAGCTAAGGACCGTATAAAAATGGCCGACGCATCCTTTATGCTATGTGGGAAGGAAGGCTCGTCCTTTGGGGAAAGCACGGTCTTGAGAAGAAAGGCAGATGGGAACCTTGCATGAAATGCTCATGTAGATGCCTTCGTTTAACCTTAAGGGGAGGTACTATCCCCTCGCTTTATAGGCAAGGAAGCCAAGTCCTAGAGAAGAACGCCCAGCTGGAGAATCTGTATTGCTCTGTCCTGCTTTAAGTCAGGCATGAGGGACCGGAACAAGCCGAATTCATGGAAGGACGGCAGCTGGCTGCTCACAGGGCTCACACTGGGGCGTGGGACAGCTCTTTGGCTCTCAGAGAGCACCAAATGGTGTAGACAGGTCTGGATGGGATAGCCTGGCGATAACCCTATGATTGAGTCAGATGAGTTGGGGCCATGAGGATACAACGGTGACATGTCCTCTAGATTGTAGGCCCCTTTGTGGGAAGGACCAATTCCACAGTGCTTATGCGTCTGAATTCTGAGGCGTGCATGGCTCTTCCCTAGAGCTTCATCGTTTTGCCACCCATGGCTGAGGTGACCTGTTTGTAAAGTGGCCACGACCCTATGGTGGTTATTACTGCCCGAATTATCCTTGCAGCCTGAGGTAATAAGTATCATACTCAACATAAGTAGACCTTCAATTAAAAAAAAAAGGTTCAATTTTTTTAAGTGCCGGCATTGAATCCAGAACCTGGTACATGCTAGGCCAGTATGCTACCACTGATCTATATCCCTACTTCTAGAATCTAGAATGGAATAGAATCCAGTTGCAAGGGCTAGGAAGTGTCCTGCAAATGCCCATGCATATGAAAAGAAAGACACCGATACAGGCCTGTAATTGGTCAATAAGTACCGAAATTGACTCTGGCCCACCAAAATCAATAATTATTTTTGTTACTGGAGCACACACAGGTCTGTCCACTTACAACAAGCATGACATCTTGACACCATCAAATGGTGGCCATTGATTTTGTGAATGTTAGGGCTGGCTGTCACGAGAGGTTAACCTGTGTGTGAGAATTCTGTGCTCTGTACAGACAGAACACTTAATGCCAGTCAGCCTTCTGTTACCATTAAAAAACATCTAAGACAAATCAACTTAAAACAAGGAAGGCTTTGTTTTGATTTATCATGTGGAAGATTCAGTCCACGGCTGGATGGCCCCAGATTGTCTTTGGGTCTGTGATGAGGGAGCTCACTGTAGTAGGGAGTGTGTGGTAGAGAAAGCTGGATACAGGGAAGAATAACAGGCCAACATCCTGACTACGCTCCTCTGTCAGAGCTCTGACGGTCTCAGCGCCTGTCAATGGTGCTAGGTAGAGGACAAAGCTTTGAACACCTGCATGATATCAGTGGGTTAAAACTATTCTATTCACTGAAAGAATCGAGTATTCTGAAAAGGATTCGGTTTTCAAATTTGGGTAAGATTTCTAACTCTTAATCCATACTTTTAAATCCATACTGCTCTACCATTGGCATGTGAACATTTTTCAGGGCTGGCCAGACCCATATTCTGTGTATGTCTGGTAACGCTAGGAGGCTTTGGGTAGAGAATTGATTTTATTTTGGGCGTATATGTCAGGGTTAAATCCAATGTTGCAGGCCCTGTGATCAAAGTCACCACAGGTCAGCATTGCTAACAAAGGACATTGGATATTTATGGGGATGCCAACCCTCACCAAGCGGGGCCATTTGAACAAATTATAGGCCTTATTAGAGCCTACTTCCCAAGCTAAACGCAGACTGCTCCCAGCAGATCCATTCTAGAGACTTTGGTTATTAGATCACACAGGCTGATGGATTTCCAAGATCCTGACTTACCAAGAAGGCTTCTGGCCTTGAACGATGGTTCAGCCATTAAAGGCTAAGCTCACAAAGAAAACTTCAACAAGTAAGGCTTCCTGCAAATGGGTCCTTCAGTTGAGTTCAGAGCTAAAACATGGAGCAGGTAAATCTTGCCTTCTGCTCTGTGTGTACATAAGTGTTTGTATGTGCACTATATGAAAGCTAGGCATATTAGACAGGTGCTTCAGTGACAGAGACACACCTGTACCAGGGCTCAGGCTTTCGTATACTCTAGTTACTCTGAGGAAACCCAGGCATCGTTAAATCAAGGTCCTTGGTAGAGAACACAAAGACAGCAATTCTCCAGTGTTGATCTTGGTTCTTGAGCTGAGAGCAAGTGCTGGTCTTCCAGGCATAGCCCACCTTACCTGCAGGGCCTGGGCTGCCTGGAGGAGCCTTGTCATTGGGTCTTTGAGCATCAGTCAGTCCTCTGTCATTCTTCCTGGTTCATCCGTCATGGGATCCACTTCATATGTTTAGATTTGACTTTAGTCTTTTGATAGAATCTTTTAGTATCCTCCTTTTAAAAGAAAGGTTTATTTTTAGTTTTCCTTTTGTGGATCTGTGTGTGTAAGCCACTTGGGTGGGGGTGTCCTGGGAGGCCAGAAATGGGTATGGAATACCCCAGAGCTGAGGATAACAGGTGAGCTGCCTGACGAGGCACTGGGAACTGAACTTGGGGCATCTGGAAGAGTAGCCAGTGATCTTAACCATTGAGGAATCTCCCCAGCCCCTTAGTTTTTCCTCTTGATGATGGGCTCTGGTCTCTTTCCTGAACCCCTGTGGTAACTTAGCTCCCAGCTAGTTGACATCCAGGTAGGCCCCAGGTGAACCCCTACCCATGAAACACGCATGGCGCTGACATGTGTGTCATTTGTAGGAGCAAATGTCTAAGGGCCGGCGCACCCTCTTTTCTCCCCAGGAAGTGCTCAGGAAATGAAAAGGGCATGTCGGGAAGGAGTGTGCAGAATAATCCTTGTCCATAGGAAGACTTGAGAGGAGACGTGGAGCTGGAAGTGACCAGCCAGCTGGAGGGCAGAGAGGTGAGGGTAAGTCAAGGACAGACCAGATAGAAAGGGGTGGGGGCTGGAAGGGCGGGACCTCACCGCTGGCCTGGATCTGTTCATCCCCGTGTCTGTGTGTCTTGGCTATATTGCAAAGCTTTCCCAAGAACGGGGTTCCTCACAAGAAAAGGGAAATCCTGGTCTCCCCAGAGAGTACTGAGAATACCAGTATGGAGGCATTTCTTTATAAAGTGAACAATGCTAAAACCTAATGAAACATCCCTCTCTTTGCCTTTTGTAACAGTAGACTGGGTGTCTTAGCATTTCCATCACTGTGAAGCCTAGAGACGCCAGGACAACAGCAACTCTTATAAAGAAGACATTTCACTGGGGCTGGCTTACGGTTTCAGAGGTTCAGTCCATTACCATCATGGCAGGAAACATGGCAGCATCCAGGCAGACAGGGTGCTGGAGAAGGAGCTGAGAGCTCTATGTACAGATCCACAGGCAGCAGGAAAGAGACCGTATCCCACACTGGGTGTGGCTTGAGCACATATAACCTCAAAGCCTGCCTCTGCAGTGACACACGTCCTCCAACAAGGCCACACCTCTTAATAGTGCTACTCCCTATGGCCGAGCATTCAAACACATGAATCTATGGGGGCCAGACCCATTCAAATTATCAGAAGTGGTAAAGTATGAGCTTTGTCCTGAATTAGCCCATTTCCTCCAGCATCTTTTAGCTATGGTGAGTGACTACTCCATAGGAAGTACTGTGGGTGGGAGAGAGTAAAGGAGGAGAGGACCATGTCCTCCGTCTCAGCATGGCCTTCAGTTTCCTGAAACATATAATGTTCAATGCTAAAAAAATGGAAAGGTTCTAGATGAGTTAAGAGAAAGTGTGTGTGTGTGTGTGTGTGTGTGTGTGTGTGTGTGTGTATGTGTGTGTGTATGTGTGTGTGTGTATGCGTGTGTGTGTGTGTGTGTGTGTGTGTGTGTGTGTGTGTGTGTGTGTGTGTGTGTGTATGTGTGTGTGTGTGTGTGTGTGTGTGTGTGTGTGTGTGTGTGTGTGTGTGTGTGTCTGTGTGTGTCTGTGTGTGTGTGTGTGTCTGTGTGTGTCTGTGTGTGTGCATGTGTGTGTGTGTGTGTATGTGTGTCTGTGTGTGTCCATGTGTGTGTCTGTGTGTGTGTGTGTGTATGTGTGTGTGTGTGTGTATGTGTGTGTGTGTATGTGTGTGTGTGTGTGTGTGTGTGTGTGTGTGTGTGTGTGTGTGTGTGTGTGTGTGTGTAGTGCCCTTGGAAATCCTGACAGTGAGATTTAAGATGAGCTACAATGGCTCACCCAGTTGACTGGATCATGGAGCCATTGATGTATGGGGTGGTGAAGTTTAGCTGAAGGTGGGGAGATGGGGATGAAAAAAAGAATCTACCGACATCTGTGGCGTTTTAAAGCAAAGCCCAATGTGCACTCCAAATCACTCGGATGTATCCCAGACCATTGCATAGGTTTGATTACTGCACTAAAGGGAGTGATTTATTACCCATCTAAGGCTATCAGAGAGGTCTGGGGATACAGCCCAGTGAGAACTTACCTAGCATTCTGGATAGTGGTTGGATTCACCACTATCAGCAAATAAACCTCCCCTACGAAACAAACAAATACCGAGGTGCTAAAGGGATACAAAGACCCAGAAATTCAAGACTTTCCTTATAGTTTGGAAACCACATGGACAGCTTTCTCACCCTTGGTGTTCTTCTTCTGTGACTTAGGGGGAAGACAGTATAAGAAGGAAAAGTCATCTCTTGTCAGCTATGGAATGATGGCTAACACCCCATCTTTCTCCACTGATCCCTGTCTGTTAGGAGTGACAGAGCCCAGAGCTCTCTTCTCCCTAAGCAGAGACCAGGAGGTGGGCTGACAATATCTCCTGTCTCCACTCTCGCCTTTATTCTTCCAAAGGTGATCATTGAAGTCCATACCTGAGCCTTGAGTGGGACTGGGCAGAATTAAAAGAGCAGTTAAGCCGTCTCGTGCGGTGCTGTCTTAGGGACATTTACCTCCTGATGTCAGTCCCTTTGACTCAGGTGACAGCTTTTCTGAGCACTGAGCACATTCTGTGTTGTTCTCAGCATTCAGCAGGCCTGGCCCAGCCATAGCACCACCCCTCTGTTCCAAGTGCTTAGGTTCCTTAGCCTAAGTTATGGAGACCAACTACCTCAGAACATACCCTGAGCAGCAGTCTACGGGAGGTCCTTGGCTTTGTGGGTTTAGCACCGTCAGGTGAAGCTGGGGTGAGGTTGAGTGGCCGGAGCCCTGTGGTGTGAAGTTCATGATGGTTCTGGGTACCCAAGTGAGACAAATGCTTGGATGTCTGCAGATGAATGCGAGTCGTGGCTTTAATGCTGCTCTTCTCTAATTGTCATCTGTCCCCAAGTCCAGAATGCGTTTTCATTACGGCCACTGTTAGTTCTCAAAGAGCATCAAGGTGGCAAATGCTCTCCTAATGGAGCTCCTGCCCGTCTCATCTGACTTGTATTCAAACCATGGGCCCTCCAGCCTACTGGGAATAAGAAAGGTACGTCTTCCCAAGCCTAACAATGTAGTATGGGGAAGCTCTGGGATGCCCATTGGCATGAGCCCAAGTATGCTCTCCGGGTCATTTTCCACCCTTTCTCTCTTTCTGAGAAAGGAAGCTGACTAGATGTTTCTCCTGACCCATGGACTAACTCTACCTTTATTATCCTGAAATCTGATTTTATTTTATTTTTGAGATAGTGTTTCACTGTGTACCCCAGGCTGGCCCGGAATTCACCAAGTAGACTAGGGTTGCCTCCCAGAGATCTCACAGAGATCTGCCTGTCTCTGTCTCCCAAGTGCTGGCATTGAAGGTGCGCACTGATGCACCAGGTCTGAGATATGACTTTAAAGAATGACAGTACTAGTCTTATTAAACCTCCGATTAGTTGTTTTGACTTCACGGTTGGCCCACTTTTAGCTTGATGTAAGTCCCGGAGCCTATTAAAATCATCACTTATGTGGCTTTAAGTTTAATTGTTAAATGGTTCCTCTTTACCACACACACAGCAACAATAATACTGATCTTCACAGAAAGGGGCCTGTAAGACCTTCAGCTAGGAGATGACTTTAAACTAGAAATGACTGACCCCTCCACAGCTACTCCAGAAGCACCTCTGGTTATCCTATCCGGAGAGCTCCCTTTCCTTCACAAAGCAAGGGCGAATGATTTCACAAGCCTGATCCAACAACAGGGAAAGGGTTGTGTTGGGGGCTGGTTTCTATCTCCTGCTCTTTGCGATTCCCTAACTGTTTGAACTTGAAGCCAGAAGGAGAGTTCAGCTAGCTGCCTTGTGAGCTATTGAATTCTTGGCCTCGAAAGGAAACCCGATCTCTGTCTAAGTGGCACTCACGTGTGGACTGAGAGCTGCTACTGTGCATTCAGAGCAGGAGTGGGGGGCGGGGGGGTGCCGTGAGCCTCCTGGTGCCTGTGCTTGCGTGACCTTTGAAATAAATGCATAACCAGGAAAAGATAAGGCTTCATGCATGATCTGCAAGACGGTTTCTGGAGATCTTCAAGATCTCCTAAGACAAGGGTGCTCAGAGCCAGAAAACCAGGGACTGGGTGTGGGGTGGGTGGACCACCCAGGGTTCCAGGGACATTGAAGAGGGGACTCTTAGCATTTTGAAACTCTTTGGTACCCATCTCCTTTCTGGAACTAGCCTTTTCACCTCTCAGGAAAAGAAGGAGTTTCTGTTTTTGGAACTCTCACCATAGAGCAAACTGGGTTTGTGACCTGCAGCTAAGACAGCGGAGGGAGGCCATATTTGTTAGTTTTCTGTGACTGAACTGAGAATTTGACAGAAACAGCCTAGCCGTACGGTTTCAGAGTAGGGTTTCAGAGGTTCCCACCACAGTTGCTTGGTTTTGTGTCACCAGGTAGATTTCAAGGAAGAGTCTCATGGACTTGGGAGTGTGTGAGGGAGGAAGGTGGTTTCGTATCTGGGCACGAAAGGAGCAGAGAGAGAATGCAGGCAGGGGCCAAAGCAACAGATAATCCCCAAAGGATATGCCACTCGAGACCGACTCCCTCCAAGGAGGCCTCATCTCCCACTTTATAGTGCAGCCCACTAAAGTCCTTAAAGAATCATAACACTCATCGTGTTAGAATCCTCAGGGTCTAACCATCTGTGGAACGTGTGTGATTTAGTATTGGACCTACAGACATAGCAGGCAACTCGACTTATGTCCACTCAGTGGGAATTCCAACTGTCATCAATATCTTCCATTAATGAGTTTTGCAAATGGCACCATCATGGCTCTAACTGCAGATATAAAACAAACAAAAATACTCATCGAATTCACTAAGTAGAACAGAACCAGGCCTAGAAGAAGGAACTAAGACTCTGTATCCCTAGAACCCGACATGTTCAACCACACGTGTCCTGGTTAGCTATGAATATAGCCCGACACAAAAAAATCACAAAGCTTATTTAAAATGTTATGAGATCTTTTGTGGTGAGTGGGTGGTAATTCAACTGTGTGGTCCTCAAGTATGGATTTTACCAACGACAACATGGTGCTGTAATGCAGGCAGGTTGGGTATAGCCGGTGACTGTTCTGTCCCCTAATTTTATTTGCATAACTACTAAATTCCCAAGCAAATAGTCTGATCATTCATTCATTCTGAGAGTGTACAGGAAATAGTGAGCGTGTGTTTGGGTTCCCTTGCCTTTAATTGCTAATACTGTTTTACTCCCGCGTTATGGTTTTAACAGAGTCTTCATCAAGCCTTTGAAAGACCTGCCTGAAACTGAACTTCCAAAGCTCGGTAAATCCTGGTCTCATCTTTTCATTTTCCCGAGACTCCGTGGAACCAAGCTCTGACAACACCGCTTACTTCTGATGCAGTGGTATTTGGCTCAGCTCGGATTCAGCCAGACTTTGCCTTGGTGATCCAGGGAAGGCAGCTTTCAGCAGTCCGGGAGCTGCACCGAGCTCCATTTGAGATTGTGGTCCTACTACATTAGCCAATGTCCTGGAGGGGCACAGTGCTTCCTGGAAGCCCCGTGAGTCTCCTGATTGGGAGCTTTTTGAATAAATGGGGGTGGGTAGGAAAAAGAATTCTCTTCTCCACTCTTTATGAGTTCTTAGCAGGAGGTCCCTGTAACAAAACAGAGATTAACAAAGCTGAAACAGAGATGTAATAACAGGTACCCCTTATGCACACAGAGAAGACACCCACAGACAAACAAACTCCTCTAGATCTCAAGGTGACACCTTAGACTTGACAGCATCTATGGAGCCCAGAGTGAAGGGTGAAGGAAAGGCTGTGTTGAGACTTTCTAAGTGCAGCAGGTGAAGCCTTGAATCCAGAGGTGAATCTTTTTATGTAGTTGCATTTTGAGATGGTGGACTGATGTCGCCTGCGATCTTCCCTGCCTCTGCCTTCCTGTTGCTAAATTATAGGATGTGCAAGACTAATGGGCAAGGCTACAAAAGATTGATGCAGATGCCTCCTGACCGATACAGTCCTATAACACACTTGCTTTTTTGAAGACACCCTTTTGGCTTAGTGCTTTCCTCTATGTGAAATTTCTTAAACTAATCTCTGGGTCAAAAGAGCATATTTTGGGGTAGCATAATTTGCTCTCCCACAGTTGTCTTGCGGAGTGTGATGGATCAAAACCCTATTCGAGGGAACATAGATCTCACACTCGTGGGGACTTTTGTTTTGATCCCAAGTTTATTGCATTTTTCAAGCTTGAGAAACTCTCCTTACATCCCCATGCCTGAAAAACAAACAAGCAGAGAAACCCCAAATCCTCAGTCAAAACCTGTTTTGTTCCTGTGCTGTTATTTGTTTCTGTTCTTGCCGTGTTTGAGGAAACTAGCTGGGAAGAGGATGGGAGTTGGCTCTCCGTAAGGCCGTTCCTTAAGCTGGCCCAGGGGACTGGGAAACTCAGTTCAGAAGATCAAACTTCAAACCGGTAATGGTTTTCTTAATTGCCGTAAGGAATCCAAAATCCAGATTCCAAAATCTCCTCAGATCCCTGGCCCAAAGCCACAGAAGTAACTTTAACTTGCCTCTCTTTTTAGACCCTCTTAAATCACAGTTTGAACTTAATCATGGCTGTTATCCTACTCCCCAACGTTCATCCTTCACTCCTCCACTTCATTCTGCCTCTGTCCTGCTCCCCCTCTGGTTTCCCTCCTCATCCCCCATCCCTCCAGAATCCTGTAAACACAGTTGTCTCTTAAAGTTGCTTCCCAAAGAACGGACCAAATGCCTTTCTGTGGACTGCAAACGCTGGTTTTCAAGCTTAAAGCCATTGTCAGAAAAACTCCCCCTGAAGCCCAGACGGATGGGAGAAAGAGAGAGACTTAGGTAGTTTTATCAGTGTGTGGTTCAGGACTTACTGATCTGCATTAGCAGGATTGTGTGTCCGTGGGAACCTCAGAGCAGCCGAGGATACTCTCAAGGATGATTTAAAGGACCTTAAACATCATGGGAAACCAGGAGAGGCTTTAGTAAGGCAGTAAATGCTGAAAAGGTCTTTTGCATCTTCATCCCCCAAAGATTTGCCTGTAAATATAGAGATCAGACTTAATCCAGGCCCAGAGAGGAGTTCCTGGCAGACTTCAGACAGGCTGGTTCTACTTTTTAGACAGTGTTCAAGAGATTCTGAAGGGACTGACTTAGCTCTCTTCCACATCCCAGAGCAGAAGCTGGCATCACCTATGGTGGTACAGAGCAGTACACAGGACCCACGGACAAGAGCCCAGTAAATACAGTGACATTAACGGACAGATTGAATGCCTTGGTGAGCACTTTGAAGACAGTTGAGGACAAAACCAGAGCAAAGACTGGAAAAAAGTTGGGTCTTAGGGGAGAAGCAAAATCAACAAGGACAACAAGTCTATAGGACACCCCTGCCTTGGTCAACTTTAGGAAGAAAGGGTTCTGTTGCTAAAAGGCAAGGGAAAGGGAATGCTCTGACCCTGCCAAAGCAGAGAAGAAAAAATGAGAGAGGAGAGGGAAAGGGGGGGAAGGGGAGAGGGGAGGGGGAGGGGAGGGGGAGAGGAGAAAGAGAGATCAATGTAATGTCATCTTAAAATCTGAAGATGAAGGAGACTTTTTTTCTGGTTGATTTATGTATGGGTGGTTCTGATGCTGTCCTGTTCCCCCAATTCGTTTCTTGATCTGTTAGTAAAGCCATGGGTCAATTGCTGGGCAGAAGGAATAGCCAGGACTTTGGGCCCCCTGGAGGAAAAGAGACAGAAGCCAGGAGGAGAGGCTGCTTTTCCAGAGACTTCAGAGAGAGAGAAAATCCAGGCAGCCATGTGAGATCTTGGGGGACTGGGCAGCCCTGTAGCTGCCCTTGCAGGTTGGAGGATGGAAGTGCTTAGCAGGGACTGGGGTGTAACTGAGCAAGTTCAGGGGGCAGAGAGGTGCAGAGATAAGAATGTTAATAAGGGTAGGCCTTTCCAGGTGGCAGAGAGTAGTGCCCAGCAACTGTGTCAGAAGGAAGGTTGAAATGAGCAACCTGGGAGGGAGGGAGGGAGGGAGTGGGTGGGTGGGTCGGGGAGCACCCTCAGGAGGCAGAGGTTGGGGGATGGGATGGGGGTTCCCAGAGGGGAAACTGGGGGAAAGGGGTAAACACTTGAAATGTAAATAAAGAAAAGAAGAAGAAGAAGAAGGAGGAGGAGGAAGAAGAGGAGGAGGAGGAGGAGGAAGAAAATGAGCAACCTGTATGTGTTTTTATTCATGGATTTAAGGGAAGCTGAGTGGGGGCTGGTAGTGCGGCCCATTTCCAGAGCCCAGGCTGGAGTGGCAAAAGCTACTACACACAACAGATTTGTTTCAACTAAGTACTTATACCAGTTGAGTTTTCAAAAAAGAAGTTTGACATGTACTACTCAAAATAAGGCACTTTGGTTTCAGGGATATTTTGAGGTGTGGGGAAATAGCACATAGAGGAAGAACTCACCACCCTCCCAGTTTTTGCCTAAAAACAAGTACAGATTTCCCTCTGTAAAAGTAACATAGGTTTCCATCTGTTTCCCCCCATGTACCTCTTTCCCCTATACCTGGAAAAGAACAGGTTTATCATCTGCCCATCAAACCTTACGCAGCAAATGGTCCAACCCATCATGTACAAGGCACAATTTCCTGCTCTCACAGCCCCAGTTTGCTTTACATTGCTGTTTCTCACACACAGTTTAGTTGCTTTTTGAACAATGCTGTGCAGGGCTTGGGGGACGGATCAGTGAACACACTGCTTGCTGCTCGAACACAAGAACCTGCATTCAGACCCCCTAGCCTTTACGTAAAAGTTTTCATCTGTGCCACCAGAGCTGGGAGGCAGCAGAAGCCTTACAGGGCATTGACCAGCTAGATGATTTAGCCAAACCAGCAGGCTCGGTTTTGGTGGGAGATCCTGCTTCAAAAAATTAAGTGGAGAGCAAAGAAGAACACACCTCATGTTGATCTTTGATCTCTACAAGTTGCGATCAGAGGCATATGCAACCTATATATATATATGCGTAAAGTATAACACCAACCTTGGATATAGTGTTCAGGCCAGCCTGAGTTACAGGGGTGAGATTCTTTTCAAAAAACAAAACAAAGAGTTTTATGACCTCTCTCACTTATGTACTTCTGTGAGTCTCAATTTCATTTCTATAAATATCTCTCACTGTTTATACAAATTGAAATAGTCTCACCAAATGAAATGCTATTCCTTTTGTTCTTTTGAACTGTCTTTTGACTGTTTAATTAATCCACAAACTTAGTTACCGAACATTAGAGACTTAAGAAAAAGTTATTTTTCCCTCTCCACACAACTCTACTTCTTACCCAAGAGGATCATGAGTTTGCATATGTGTTGGTAAAGAACAGAGATGGTTAGATGTAATGTGGCTGAGGAGGACCTTGTACTGTCCGACAGAACTGTCATAATTAAATCCATTAAAGGCTACTTTTATAACATGAGAGGAAAACAAAGAAATCTAAAAATTAGGTAGCAACTGTATACTCAGTTCTATGGAGTCTTCAGACTAAAGTCCTTTGTTCAGAATGTGTCCGTGTGACTGTGTTCACAAATGTGACCTCCAGAATTATAAAACCTAGATAAAATATTCTGGCAGATGGTCATTAGAAAGAGTTGAGACATCTAAATCAAGACAGAACCCTACTGTGGTCTTGGATGGAAATATCAATGCAGTTTTAATATGCAGTGATGATAGTCCAAGCATCGGTAAAGATCCAGGTTGATAATTCCCTCCCAGTAATGTCCAGACTTCAACTCAGGCTAAGGATTAGCCCCATGGGACTGAGCAAGCAGAATGCATCTCTCCTTATACTTGGCACATGTTAGCCTAACTGTCTGGTGTTGGGGAAAATGCCTAAGAAAAAACAATGGAAAGGTAGGAGATTTATTTTAGTGATACTTTGGTTCGTGCTTTGGGCCCCATGGTTAGTTCCTTAGCTCCATGGCCTGTAATTAAGAACTGATGTTAGCAGTTCTCATTAACAGAAGGACATGGCGAGGAGGGGACAGTTCACCTCAGGATAGCCAGAAAACAGGAGGAGACAAAAGATCCAAACCATTATGGACAAGTCCCCACTGAGCCACAGCCACAACCAGGTCCTACCTACTAGTTTCCTGCCATCCTCCAGTAACACCATGAAACTATACATCTAGCAGGATTCATCCATTAATTCAGTCAGAACTCTCATAATTCAATCCCATCATGGAAGTCCCATTTCTGAATATTCACTGGCAATTGAGATATTTGGTCCATGGCTTTTGGGACAACATTTCACATACAAACCATATAGGCCTAGACTGAAAGAACTCCATGTCACACTATATTATCTACAGTCATATGATTTAGTGCAATGTTCTGTCTTCACCAGCACAGTCATATTGACAACTCTCCATGGAAACTGTTATCTAGTACCACAACTTCCCCAAGGTTCTTTGACTCTCTTGTTTAATTTGTTAGAAGCCACCAGAGATGGCCACTAGACACAGATTATAGCCAATTGATAAATGTCTTTACTTCTGCAATCTGGGACTATACTTAGTTATCTGGGACACAAATATAACTTTGAGCATTTAGAACAAGGGGACTTTTAAAGGCAAAAAATACATCCTGGTATTTCACTCCACACTGCAGGGGAAGTTTGCTCAAGCAAGCAGTTTAACAGAAGCTAAGATAAGCAATTAGATGGAGGGGGACCTTTGCACAAGCAGACAGCTTAACAGAAGTGATGTTAACAGGGTCATCTTGATTTCCAGTTCCTAGAATAGAGTTGGGTAATTTTCTATGGAATGTTTCAAAAAGAAGATCAAATTCTGGTTGATATTGGCAGTCTGAAAACTTGAAATGGCCTCAGCAAGAATAAAAGATGGAGGAGCCCCTGCACTGTCTTGCCCTGTTATAAATTTCTCACTTTAATACTTTTATCACTTCTTGGCTGTTACACTGTGGGCCTTCACCAATTCTAATGAAGACTTTGCTTTTACCTACCCCATTCCCACTTTATATTTATTCTACAGCTTCTTACTGTACTGCATATATTATACTTTCTATATCTTAGTCTAGTATACCTTACTCCTCTAAGAGTTAGGCTGAACTTTGCAGATGTCTTTTGTTTAAGCATGACATTTGGATTTGCTTTATGTGTTGCCAGATTCCACTACTGGCACAACAGAAGTCATACTACAGGGGCGTGTATAGATCAGGAACAGTGAAATGTATTTGCTTATGACTGTTGATGTGTTTATAAAAAGATAAAGAGAGGGGGGATATGTTCTATGGAGATGTGTGAGGTATGGGGGAAGGGGGCGCCTCCGAAAGCTCATGGTGAGGCATCCCTTCCCCCTGAAATATAGTATAGAATAGAATTTATTTATGGCATGTGGAGGGGAGTTAAGAGGATAGTAGGGGCAGAGAATGGGGAGAGAGTGGGATCAGGAAAGCAAGAGCAAGAGAGGACAAGAGAGCAAAGAGAGAACAAAGAGAGTTAGGGGGGGGTAAAAGCACCTTTTATAGTGTCAGGCATGCCTGGCTGTTGCCCAGGTAACTGTGGGGCAGAGCTAGATAGAATACTAACAACTGCAGTAAAGACTTTTTCTTTTGTTTTCTTTTCTTCTCTTTATCTCTTTGTCTCTTTGTTTCTTTTTGTTTCTTTCTTTCTTTTGAGGGAAGACATCAGGTAGACAGCACTTATTTACGTCTAGAGATAAAAAATTCCAGCATTGTTTGGGTAGCTTTCAGTTCCTGTAATAAATACTGAGATAATTGGCTCAAAACCATAAAATGTTTACCATGGATTTCTAGTTTTTGATGCTTGTTCTCGGTCCTTATGTTAAACACAGATGGGAGAAGAAGAGATCACTGACTCAAACATGGGCTAAATTAATTAAAAGCAAGCTTTATTCATGTCTTTTTACAAGCTGTTGCTCACAAGGCAGGGGTTCAAGATATCAGCCTGCACATGGGAAAATAAGGATTTTTCATAGCTCAGGAGCAGAGTAGGGGGGTTTCTACTGGGGGGTGTGGCAAGCAAATAGGTAGGGTTATAGAATCAGAACCTAAACACAACAAAGTGTCCATAACCTCCTGAAACAACTGCATGATTGCAAGGTGGTCACAACAAGATGTGGTCATAACAGCAGGTGTCACAACAAGGTTGTCATAACAACAGGTGGTCATAACAACGAATTGGTCAAGCAAGAAAGCAGGTGGTCATAACAACAGGTGTTCATACCAAGATGGCTACAGTAAGGTGGTCATAATAATAGGTGTTCATAACAACAGGTGGATCACAAACAACAGGTGGTCACAACAACAGGTGGTCAATAACAATAGGTGGCCATAACAAGGTGGTCAGTAACGAGGTGGTCATTACAGGTGGTCATAACAAGGTGTCATAACAGGTGGTCATAACAATAGGTGGTCATATAACCTTTTGAAACAAGGCATGTTTATCTTTTTCCTGGAACAGGCAGCACAGAAACCATTTTGTTATTTACAGTTTGGGCCATTAACCCAATGAGAAACATTTAATCATGAACAGAATGAACCTAGTTTGTCTTTACTATAAGATGGCTTTCAGCCCTAAGAGATGGAGGCAGGCTGGTTTATAACCATTGTGCAATGTTTAGAATTTAAAGTGGTGTACTTAAAAAATTTTTTCTGGCTTCAGCTAAAATATAGCTAATAAAGTTCAAGTAAATGCTTTTTCAGAGAAAGAGGAGAAGAAGAAGAAGAAGGAGGAGGAGGAGGGAGGAAGAAGGAGGAGAAAGAGAAAGAGAGGGAGAGAGAGAGAGAGAGAGAGAGAGAGAGAGAGAGAATATGATTGGCCACACACTGCTACCGGGGCCATGGTGAGAACCAACCTATTACAGCAGGAATATGGCAAAGCTGCCCATCATGGCAGGACACAAGCACTAGGAGAAACAAAAGAAAGTGATTTGTAAGATTAAAACTTCAATGACAATGGCTGCCTTAGGAAACAACAGGTATCTGGGACTTTAATACCCTGTCCAATGAATTTAGGCTAACACCCTGTTCCAGGAAATGAGCTAACCTCGAAGAGTGAAGGGCCCTTAGCAGTCCCCCATCCTTATGCCAAAGATTTCTCTCCATTAAGGAGTGTAAAGGTCAATGTGCTTCTTCAAGGACCAACTCATGCTGTCGCCAAAGGCTGTCCTCCACAAGGTATAAAGGTGTGTGTACTTTTTTGTTGCTGGGGTTGCCTCTGTCCCAATTATAGGCCACCCCAGTGAACTGATCATTAAACTCTGTTCTATTGCATTGCTCTCCGTCTCCATGTTTTGTGAGTGGGGACTCCAGATGTGAGGGCTAATCCAGGTCCTACAGACTGAGGTCCCACAAATAGTTTTGAGGCTATCAGTGACTTAAAATCTCTCGCTCACCTAAATTCTTAATAGTTTCACTGTTTTCCAACAATGTCAACCTGACAACTGACCCTATAATACATAGGCCTTTGGAAACACTCTGGATCCAACCTCTCGCACTAGATAGCTTTGCAGAAGATCTACCTTGTTTTAAAGTCCTAGAACTCACCAAAAATGATAACAGAATTTAGAGCACTCTTGAATCAGGATCCAGGTGAGTTGCTCCAGATAACATTGACTCCCTCCTGCCACCAACCCTGCCACAGACCACTGCTGCCCCTGGGCACTGAGTAGTTACTGACATTGTTGCTATTTTCTCTTTGAGAAAGAGCAGAAAAGCTTAATTAAAAGGTGCACATTCTGTGCTTGTATCTAGACAGATATTGGAAGCTATCAGAAATAATAATTTAAAAAATATCCTGAAAGTTCCTGGATGCCCCATGGAACTCTGGGTGTTCCTGAATACTGTGATTGGTTTTTGGATTGTATAGCAATCTGTGCCTTCCAAGGTCCATGCGTTATTTTGAACTGTGAAACAGAAAACTACAACAATACAATACAGTTCTTGCCCACACACCAATGGCAGTGAACTTAGATTGGAGGACTCTAGTCACTGGAAGCCCTTTGCAGATATGTGCACTATTAGCCTTGTTGATGTCCCGCATATGGATCTCCTTTTGAGGTCTCCTTGGAAACCAGTTCAACACCTCTGTCAATTGGTGGATACACAAATCTCAGGCATGGGTCCTGTTTATATTTGTATGAAAGCCATGTTTTTTTTTTTTTTTTTTTTTTTTTTTTTTAACCAGTCTAAAAGAATGGCCAGAAACCATGCTAAGAGTTTAATGCTGGAAGCACTTCATGTTTTGAGCCCCAGAAAAGATTAACAGTCTCATCTCAGGCTCCTCCTCTCTGCACGATTAGATTTGCTGACCACATACCTGACATTCCTCAGCAATGTTAAGCCCCCATTGTTTTTCTTTCTGGAGCTTCTGTATCTGGCTGGGGGCTGTCCAGTTAAAGTACAGGCTAAATTAGGCTCACTAACTTCTTCCTGACTAAAATACTCAGTACAAATATTTAATAGCAAGGAGGAACTGAAGAGAAATAGGGGCCAATTAATGGGGAGATAATTTGATGTTACAGTAGCGCGAGGGTGACTTCTCCTGAAGGTGTTTGGGATCAGATACAATTAACTTGTGAACCCTTTCATAGGCCTTGGGAGTTCAGAAACCCTTCTTCTATATGTCACCTAGGATCTTTGGCCCTGAGAGGCATACAAGTACTAAATACTAATCAAGAGAGTACAGGTCCTTAGCATAAGCCAAACCAAGGAAAGCTCAGATGAATTAGAGGGTTATTAGTCCGTAGTACCATTTTCAAAATAGTTTAAATAAAACAAAGATTTTGTTGGAGTCACACCTGAGGGCAGTGTGAGTTCAGAACTATCAGAGAACTGGAGTTAGGCAGACACCCTGGTGGGGCAGACAGCTAGGGAGAGGGGCCTTGGCAAGGCATAAAGTGACGGACATCCAAGATGGCAGCTTCTTCCTCACCCTCCTGACCTGAGACAAAGCCTGGTAGCTTAGAGCAGAGATTATAGGCTTTTGTCTCTCACCATCAGGCCCCAGTTGAGGGGGCTGGTTCAATGTTGAGGCAGGGATCAGGACACCCACACAACAGTTGTGGGCCAATCGTTGAGTCTCTCTTCAAATCGACCAACCCCTAACTCACAGGGACAAAAACTCTTCAGTGGCATTAAAGTTCCAAGTCTCCCTCTTTTGCAAGAGGACCTTGAATAAACCCTTCTTCACCTACTGATTCTGCCTGCTCCTGTTTGTAGGTGTTCAAGATTTCCATTTGAGATCTCCTCCCCCACCTTTTCACTCTTTAATTGGCAGAAAAACAAACCCAATCAGTACCCTAGACTGCATCATGGTTTCATCCAGGAGTTTCAAAGATGTAACACCTGTCTGTCCTCTTCTTTGTCCAGTTGCCTCTGGGTTTGAATTTTGAGAGACTTCCTCTTTGAGGTCCCTCATGCCTTTCCTGTCTTGCCTCTCCTTCCCCCAACTCTACAGAGGAAGGAGTCCAGTTCTAACCAATGCTTCCTGGTGGCTTAAGCCAAAGTCGCCAGATTTAGTTCAACTGGACTGCTTCCCTGGTTGAGTCACTGCCTAAGCACTAACTGTGTTCGGGGAAGATGTAACGTTCTGAATGGGCAGGTGAGAGTCGCATGTCCAGTCTTGTGGCTTCTGATGAAACATTTCCACGTTCTACTCAACACATGAAGAGTGAGACTGGGGGAGGGGATTAGAGAAGAAAGTCAGGGGACTTGACTACCGGGAAACAAGACCAGCACATAGGGATAACAATCACGTTAATTGATGTTTAAGTGACTTTTTCTTCCTGCAAATGACATAATTTTATTTTGCATTTAATTAATTAACTAACTTACTAATTAGAAGCAGTGCTACATTTTAGGAGCCACAGTCACCAGTCTAAAGAGCAGCTGTCTGGTTGCTAAGTATCTAAAAACCATCCACATGTCTACTGATCAGTACTTATGAGGCAGTTTTTACGTAGGGGTCCTTTAACTGAATGTTGGGGAATACAGAATGAAAACCACACCACCAATGCCTAACGGAGGGAGAATGTTTTGGCTTTTTCATCATCTTTTATTCTTGGCCCTTAGATAATCTGCCGAGAATAGAATTCTGCCAGAACGTCACCAATGTTGTTGGGAAAAGCTCAGTGGCATCAGAGGTGCTGGATATTGTCTGTTCACGTCAGGCATTTGCATCTGCTCTAGCATTTCAGATGCTCTCCCTACTCCCTAGATCTGTACCATCTCTCACTCATTTGAGAATACTGAGAGTTCTATATATGCTTTCTTGTGAGGTTGTCACAGTGACTATTCTTGGCAGAGTCAGATGAGATCTAACCATTGTGTCCACACCACCAGTGTATGTTACTGAAAGTCGATGGCACAGCTTCAGTCAGCTGCTGGCTGTTAATGACTCAATCGCCGTTTACCTTGCAAATTGTACCCAGTGTGCCCATGATAATGCTGAAGTTGAAGGTCCATAGAAAGTCAGTTAGATGTAATTTCAGGGCTTAAACACATTCAGCATTGGACAAGCAACTGCTTTGGTAATAGAATGAGGCAAAGATTTAGGTTTTACACGTTCAGAACAGCTCTGGAAGAAAATGACACCAGACCCTGTACTTTGGTGGACAGGGGAGCTCAAGTTACTTATATGTGATCCCAAAAGACACTGGAGGAATGTTTGAATAAGAACTGGGTAAGCCAGGGTGACAGGTGGGGTGTAAGACTGTATGCGGGGAGAAGGTAAAGTCATTATTGTCAAAGAATTACGGTCTGGGCTTAATTTTCAGTGAATCCGTGCCATGTAATGCAAAAGTTGAAGTATAGACTTATTGTTATCACCATTTTCCAGATGAAGAAATGGGTCTCCCCAGTGTCCCACAACCCACACGCACACAAAGATGAAATTATTCAAAGTCACACAGTCAGGAGAAGCCAAGTTGCAAGTTGAATGTTTAGTGTGGTTCAAGAAGCCCTGTTCTCAACTGGCTCTGTTTATAATGACTTCTGGGGCGGGGAGGAAATGCCATAACGCGTCAGGACTTGAGAAGTAAAGGGAAAAAGTGGGGGTAAGACAGCTGGAAGACTAGAAGGGGGACAATGGAGGACTCTAGGTCAAATAAGAACCGAGTTTATGGATATTAAAGGGTCTAGCCCTTTGGGAAGTATATTTTAAAAAAGATATCTTTATCTGGTTGGCTGAATATAGACTGTAGAGGGCATGACCTGAGTCAGAAAGATTGGTTAGAGGAGCACTAAGCCAGGTGGAGGGGGGGGACGTTGAGGAAGGTGGTCATAGTTAAAATTTACAGAGGGTGATTTCGAGAGATAAAATATAATATTTCCTGTATGCAGTGACTGGCTGTGAGGAGAAAAGGAAAGGAGAGTGTCATGGATGTACATATGCCCATGGTTTATGAAAGTGGATGTGCAGCTCCTGGTCTATGAAAGGGGATGGAGCCATGGTTTATGAAAATGGGTGGATAACCATGGTCTCTGGAAATGGATGTATCCAAGGTTCATGGAGTAGATCGGTCTGTGGTCTATGAAAGTGGATGGACTATGAGCTATGGATGGAACTGGATGGGTCTTGGTCTCGTCCTCTAAGCTAGGGGCACAGAATAAAAAGACCCAGCAGCACAGTTCTTTTGATATTTCACACAGGCAAAAAATATTTTGACGTGAAGTTCTCTATCAAAACCTTGTGTTTTGTAAAGTTCTTGGTGGTCTGGTGGATTGAAGACAGATTTTTGTTGGTGCAGGGACTTCCTCTTTAAGGTGCACTAATGCTTCTCCGTCTTCCTTAAAGTGTCTTCCTGGAGTTGGGGGTTGGGGGGGGCAGATGGAGATGTAGTTTAACATTCTGAATGAGTAGTGATGGGATCCAGGGTATCTATGGCCTGAAGGATAGTGTTGGCATCAGAGGCGACAATGCGGAAGATTGGGAGCCTTGATCATACTGTGGAGGACCTTGAACTCTCACTGATTCTAGGGGTGAGGACAATTCTGATTTGGATACGGCCAGCCTTCAATGAGAAAATGACTTCTCTGGCTTTACATTGTCTATCTCAACATCCTATGCTCTCAACTTTTGGGTAGAGAATAATTTTTTATATGCATCAATACGTAAATATACATGTATACCCACACACTCATTATTGTAAAGTTGTATATATGTGTTTCGAATATAACAGAATATATATATATATATATATTAATAAACTCAAGAAAGAACTATATGGTAATTCATCTTGAAACCAGTATCATCTTTCACTCCTTTGTGACTTTTTTTTGCCTTTGATTGTACAAGGTCATCTTCACACTTGCTCCAAACCCTGAGTCATTGCTGGGAGAAGGTGAGCACACAGGCAGGAAGCAGGCCCAGAGGAATCATTTCTAGTATTGTCTGGTATGAAGAAAAAAAGGACACACCACAGTGAGTCTATTCCTGCGTTAACACATTTTCCACTAGCAGCAGAAGTCTGTGTAGAGGGCCGATATGGTCATGGAGTCTAATTGTGAAAGATAGGAGTCGGTAGCCTTTTCTGAAAAGGATATGACTAGGGTGGTGGCTGAATAGAAGGAATGTAGAGAAGAAAGCTTTGAGAAAGGAGAGGTGGCTAGGACCACTTACTAATAAAGGAGCTAATCATTTGAACATTAAAAAGGGCCACCACTGCTTTTCTAAATACCAAATGCAAATGTATAGTGCTTCTCAGAGACCAGGTCATGTTTTAAGCACTGTGAATGGTTTAATCTTTTTTTTAATTTGATTTTTGGTATATAGTCAGTTTTAATTTTGCAGTGATTGTGTATGCACCAAATACTCTCCTTGGCATATATGATTTAACTACAAACATATAGCCCAAATTTAGTGTCCCAAGGTAATAAATACATGTATTTTTTTCTTTTCATGGGGCCAGCATCCAGGTGTGGTATAGCTTGTCCCTCAGGCCCAAGGGCCATTGTAAATTTGTAATCCCAGGGTCAGCCAGGCAGGGCTGAGGGAGATCGCCCCTTGCTGTTGTTGTGGAGTTGTGGGTAGAATTCAGGTGCCTACATGGTTTTGTACTTTGTCCCTTGGCTGCTGGACCTGAAGTTCAATGGGCGTAGGCCATCTCCATTTGGCGCCAACATGGCAGCGGGCTTCAAACTCATCATGGAGGGAGAGTCAGACTGAAGGCTGAACAAGTTATGGAAGCGACTTTTCCTGTTATTGTTTTTGTGGTGTAGCACTGGTGGCAGCAGAACCTGAGGCCTGGCTTTGCTGGGCAAACATTCTGCTTTAGTTTACCGATGCTGGCTCTCCCAAGTGATGATGAAGCTAATCCTAGCTGTATACTAGGAAGGAGGTGGCCTCTGGGAGCATCTAGGTTGAGGACTCCACCCTCACAAATGGGATTAACTATAAGGCTGGGCCCACCACCCTTTTGTAAGAGGCAGCACCTACCACCATCCTGGGATCGGGGACAGCTCTCCAGGACTCTGGACCTGCTGACCAAGGGACCTGCTGGACCTGCCCCACCTGCTGACCTGCTGACCTGCTGACCTGCTGACTTGCTGGACCTTCAATCCTGAGTTTCCCTGGCCTTCGGAACAACAAATGAGGAAAGTTAAATCGACTGGAACCACCCCAGCTGAAGAGTTTTGCCAAAGCAGTAAAACTGGATGAGGACCTTTCAGTGCCTTTTTGTGTTAAGAATGAAGTCACTTTGTCCCTCTTCTCCACACTAAGGGGTTGGGACAATGAAATGTAATCTTCAGTGACAGGAGACCCTGAATCCTTCGAGGAGCTGCCTACCATGGAAACGGAGGGCACCCAAACGCCGTGTTTGAGCTGACACTGCACTGGAGATAATAAACCAGGAACCTGGAAAAAGTACACTTAATCTCCAAGCTGGATTGGGCAACTTTGTTTGTACAGGTTCAGCAGCTTCCTAACCTGTAGCCCAAAATTGTGAGTAGAGAGTCCAGACTTCTCTGATTCCAAAGAGCTCTGAGTCATCTGTAGTAAGATACCAACATACCATCTGGTGGGTCTGAGGTGGAGCCTGAGAGCCGTGTTTCCCAAGTTTTGGCATGCGGGGACACCACTGCACTCCCACAATGTAAACCAAAGAACTCCAGGGCTAAGACACAGATAACACGTCCCTTTCTTAAACTGGTGAAATGGATCAATCATTTGCACTTTGTACTTTAACAGCTTTTAATTTTATTTTTTTTATTGTGTGTGCTCATGTGCATGCATGTGCCCTATGTGCGCCTGTGCTGTGCTTGTGCACGTGTGCATAGGTGCTAATGATACCCATGGCAGGGGCAGATCCATTGGACATGCCTGAAGCTGGGGTTACAGGTAATTTTGAAGACCCCAGTTTGCTTGTTGGAATTGAACTTGAGTCCTCTGGAAGAGCAGTAAGTGTTCTTAGCTATTGAGCCATCTCTCCAGCCACCCAGCTTCTTAATTTTCACATGTCTGCTCATTCCTATTCAGACTTCAATGGTTGGCCAAACTACAATAGGTGGTGTTTTATTTTATAATATCTATTATTACAATAGCTACTTCTTTAAGCATGACTTAAATGTACTTCCAGGAGATTCCACCCCCTAAACAAAAACAAACAAACAAGCAAACAAGCAAACAACAAACAAAAGCACCACAAACATCTTCAGAACCAGAGCTGCGATGTTTTTTATCCTTGTGGGGCGGCTGAGTAACCGCCTCCTCATTTGCTGGTCTTCTGTGAGTTCTCCCCATCCCCCACCCCAGACATTGCACTTCATCTGCAGGGAGATGATTACATTAGCTCGGCCCATGGCTGCTTTCTCTTCAGATCATGGGATGATGGCTCTGAGGGCTGGGACTGTGTCTGCTCCGTCTTTGGATCCCCGAGACCTAGTATTTATCTAAGAGGTTGAACACAGGCCAAAGAACATTGAATGAAAAGCCGTTCGTTATAGATAGCATTACAGCGCAACAAAACAAAACAACCAACAGACAAAAAACCCAACCCAAACAAACCAAAAAAACCCAAAAAACAACGTGAAGAGATCACCTTTCATTTCTTCGGCTCTTCTCCTCATTCATCAGTTCCCATGCCGCCCACATCTACACAGTCACCCCTGTGTGCAAGGCATCCCTTCGTTTTGGATGGCAGCCATTTATTGAAACCATGCTAAGTGTTTGGAAAGACCCATTAGGGTAAGCCTCACTTCTTGCTACTGTGGGCTCCTGGGACTTCAGAGGGCTGGGACAGAGTCACAGTCACAGCTAATGAGGCTGGCTGCACACAGCTCAATGCTTTGAGAATGGTCATGGCATCTTCTTCAGTAGGAAGCAAGGGAATAGCTGGTCCCAGCCCCTGCTTCAGGGGATGGAGGTGACCCTTAGGGACCTAGTTCTGAGCTGCTTTTACTGAGACCCTTTGACAGCCAAGACACTTTCACAATCTCTCTCTCTCTCTCTCTCTCTCTCTCTCTCTCTCTCTCTCTGTATCTCTCTGTCTCTCTCTCTGTCTCTCTGTCTCTCTGTCTCTGTCTCTCTGTCTCCCCCTCCCTCTCTCTCTCTCTCTCCTTTTCTCCTTCCTCCTTCCCTCTCTGTCTCTCTACCTCCCTTCCTCTCTCATGTATATGTGTATCTCTGTGTATGTCATATGTGCACAGTCACATATGCTTATGTGTTCATACCTGTGTTCCTTGAGAGTCACACACCATTTAATATATGTAATTTTAATTTAAAGTAAATTTTATAAACTTTATTGTTAAAAGCTTGCAAATAATATAGACCACACCCCAAAATGAAAACAAAATTAACCAGACCCCTAAATTCCCCCAAGTCTATACATTTCAGTAAACGTCTATTCAGTTATAATAGCCATTTGGGATGGAAACTCTGTAGCTTTACACTAAATTTTACACCTTTACTATTCAATGTGTTTTTATGTACCTGTCCACCACCAAACAATACATTACATTATCGAATGATGAATGTCACTAGGAGAAAGGTACACAACTGTGCTTTTTATTAATAAACTTCCGGGATTCTGCTGTGCTGTCGTAGTGAATCACACGCCAGGGGCACAAGTGCAGAGCAACACCGAAGGGACTCGCCATTGGGCACTTAGCTGTGAATGCAAAGGTTTTAAGAGATGGTGAAGGACTACTAAATAAAATGGATCTGGAAGATACTTTAATGCACACTCTGTAACTCTGTCCACATTGTTCCAAGGACTTCCAACTGTAGCGGGAACTGGGAGGCCACCCTCTCTCCCCACTGCATTCTCTTGCCTAAAGTATGCTCCTCTCTGCCTCTATTCCCAGCCAACTTTACCTCCCTGCACCCAGTTACTCAAGTTCAAGTACTGTCTTGAGCCTCCTTCCCTTATTACTCCTATGCAGTTTATCAATAGTTCTTGATCACCTGACCTCCTGACGTGTCTTGTGTCCATCCTTTTCTTGTTTCCTGAATTACTCTTTACCTTGAGTGTACCCCCGCCCCCAGCTTTCTTGACACTCTGAACTCAAGAAACAGGGTTTCCATCCATCCCCTTGCTTCTACTCCATTCCTCTCACACCCAGTCTCCATATCATAATGCTCTTTGGGAGGTGTAAATTATTCATCTTCCGTCTGCCGTCGCTCCACACTGAGATCCTACCAGATGGAGAGAGGAGGTTGCTGGAATGGAGTGGCTCTTTTACTGCTCATTCCTGGGCAGTAAAGGGAACACCACAGCTGCCCAAGGGCACCAGCCTTTCATTCTGTACCCAGTAGAAGCAGGTTTCCCCTGGGATTCCGAAGGCCATAGTGTTCCTGATAGCTTTCGTCAGAAAGCAGTGGAGTGAGGTGGGATGATGTTCTGTGTGTTTTGATCAGTGAGGTAGCAGTAGCATGCCGGGTGTGTGTGTGTGTGTGTGTGTGTGTGTGTGTGTGTGTGTGTGTGTGTCCAAGGTCTCCAGCCTTTCCCCTCGCTTATCTTTCCAACATTCCCTCTGGGGACACCTAGCAGGGTAGAAAAATATGAGGGTATTTGTATGGAATGTTGTCCTTGCACTGTGCCAAAGAATTGGCGAACTCCAGGGGTCTGGTTCACTTCACTCTGGCTTAGGACATTTTTTTTTTTTTTATTTTGAGGCAGGAAAGAAGACTCTTCAGTGACTTCATATATCCAGTTGGGGAGCAAAGCCCAAAGCTCCGATGTGTCTGTGCTGGAGGCAGGGGCCAGGGTCAGTGCTGCCCAGTGGCATATTTGAGTTTGAAGGGCATTGTTGGGATGTGTTTGTTCAGCCAGGAATCACATGGGTTCCTATAAAAGGCCCCTTGAGAAAGTCAGATCTCTGTGTGTGGCATGAAAATGTAAATTTCAGAAGGTTAAAAGTTGACTTGAAAAAAACAAAACCCAAGAGATTCATGTATCATACAGTTTGGTTTATTTAATTCACTAATTAGAAAACTAGTAACTGTCTGGAAACCCAAGGACCAGAGTATTTGAGAGACAAGGGATAAATGTGTATATACATGTCTGCTATCCTCTGTCTGTCTGTCAATCATCTATCATATCTATATCTTTATCTCCATATCTCTATATCTTTATCTATCTATCATCTATCTATCAATCTATCTATCTATCATCTATCTACCTACCTATTTATCTATTTATCTATCATCTATCTATCTATCATCTATCTACGTACCTATCTATCTATTTTTCTATCTATCATCTATCTATTATCTATCTATCTATCATCTATCAAACATCTATCATTTATTATCTATCTATCTATCTATCATCTATCATCTATCAAACATCTATCATTTATTATCTATCTATCTATCTATCTATCTATCTATCTATCTATCTTCTATCATCTATCTATCTATCTATCATCTATCTATCTAACATCTATCATCTATCTATCTATTATCTATCTATCTAACATCTATCATCTATCTATCTATCTAACATCTATCATCTATCTATCTATCTATCATCTATCATCTATCTATCTATCTATCTATCTATCAATCATCTATCTATCTATCTATCTATCTATCTATCTATCTATCTATCTATCATCCCTCTGGTGTAAATCCCACAGAGGCTCACAGCATAGTCTGTAGGGCCCTTGCTCATCTAGACTCTTACCTGCACCTCTGCCGAACAAGGTTTGGAGTCTACCTTTGTCCCTAGGGAGTTGTCATAGAACAGTCGAGGGACTAGGAAGCCAGGCCCAGCAGTGCAGGGAAAGAGTGTTCAGCAACCTCTTTTACCTCTTTCTAGGCTCCTCTGTGGATACAGCTTAAACCTGTGCTATGCCTTCCAGTCAGTTAACATGTGTTAAGCACCCGGGCTGTGTGTGGGCAAGACCGACAGTAGTTCCTATCTACCTCTGATGTCCTGCTCCCTTGTCCCTGCCTGACCTCCTTGAGTGCACCCAAGGGGCCGAATCACAGGATGCTCTAATTGCTGAACTTCTGCCGTTAGCACAGGCTTTGCTATGTGTTGTGTGACTATCCTAGGGGTATCCACACTTCTCAGTCAGGCTTCTGTCTCTTTTGCCACTCCCAACACATTCGGTGTGGGGGAAGGGATGTCTGCAGGAACAGCAGGCCTTTCTGAGATGGTGGAGGGAAACAATGTCCTTCCATAAGGCATGCAGAGCCCAGAAACAGCCCACTTTGGCTCTAAACTGGCATGGTGGATAAACATGTGTCCTGACTCCTCAATCTCGATAGTCTCCCAAGGCCTTAGATTCTATTTGGTCTTTGGTAGCCACCGTGTTCCTCTGGTTCTTACAGCTTTGAATGTGCTGTGTTCTATCATCAGGTATTACAGTGCAGCTGTAGGCTAGTCTGGGTAGAAGCAGACAGGCTTCCCTGTTGGGATTTGACCTCAGGTCACCTCGGCTTGCCCTTGAGCCTCAGAGGACCAGCTTTGAATCATTTCCGCATTTTGAGGCACTTGACGTATTCAAGGGGAAGAGACATGTTCAACCCTGCGCACGACATTTGTCTCACTGGATGGCGAGGCTCTGTGATTTTATGTATCAACTCAACTGGAAGCAGTGTCAGAAATCTAAACCTTGGGTTTTATGACAACGAGACTTGGGCCGAAGGACTCTCTTGTTTGTCCCCGTGAGAGCCCCCTTTGTCAGCTTTGATCTGGGTCCTGTGAGAGGGCCCTTCTGAGTGGACCCATTTACCCTGATGATTTTGGCAGCAGATCAAACTTTCTAGACCTGAGCATCTGACCAGCCATTTCCCCTACTGGCCAATCAAGACTTCCTGCCTGGCCATCTTGTATCAGTCTCATAAATTTTCATCTTTTAGAAACTAATTACAGTGACATTTCTTGAGCATGTTTTATGCCAGGAACTCTCCCAATTAATCACCTTGTTTAATCTTTGTACCTATGCCTGGGAGTGGATGGGTTTGACCCCAATTCACACTAGAGGAAAACAGAGACTCAGGAATGCAAATAAACGTGTTCAAAGCTCTTACACTCTGGAACTCGGGCTCCATGGGTTTCGGGGCCATGTTTGCTGGAGACAAAGCTAGTCCCTAGAGATTGTTTCTCCATTACAACTTCATCATCATGTCCTCTGTGGTATCTATGCCTTGGCTACCTCAGCTGGACGGTCATTCCTCTCTGTATTCACAGCTCTGAGTGTTTTCTCTCAAGCCCTCCCCTGCCTTCCCCAAGTCCCCCTATTTCCTGAAGGTATTTACATTTTTCCTGCCAATAGGCCTCGTCTAAAGCCCTTCTGTTCTTGCTTCAAAAAGCACAATGTCTTGATTATAGAAAGGACTCGATGTATTTATTTCTGTTGAAACAAAGGAATTTGCTTGTTGCCCATGGGGCTGGGAGCCTCCACTTCCTCTGTGCGAGCCTTGTTTTCCAGCATGTGAGCGGAGAGAAAGTCACATAAGCCCTGTTGACCTGCTGATCAGAGACCTGAGTTACCTCCTGAGAATGCTTTCCTGGATTTTATGCACTCTGACAGTACAAACCTTTCTTTCTTGTGGGCTGGGGGAGCTGGTAGTGATGGTCGGATTACATTTATAAACACGGAGGCTAAGAATTTCTCTTTCATAAAGTGGAAACTACCCTGTGGAAAGAAAACAAACTCTGCCAGAATCTTTAAGTTTCTCAGCAACGGGCTCAATCAAGCTCCCAGGAATCTAAACACCAGTGTTCCAGGCTGAAACTCTCTTGACCCAAAAGGTCTTTCTATAGGATCTTGCTGTGCTGGGCCAAGTTCCCTGAGGGTGCGTAATAGGTGCGTATATGTTTTAAAACAGAAAAGGCAGCTATAGTCTCCATGAACAAACAAGTTGAAACCTTTCTAACAGGCAACCCAAAGAATGGCCAATGGAGTCCACAGGATGTGACTGTGAGCAGAAGTGTGTGGGCTGGTTCTTGATAACATGGAGACAGTTTTCACCCATAATGGCTGTCCTTTCAGGTCTCTTGGCCATGTCAGGCCCTTTTTTCACCTAGCCAACCACCCAGATTCCCAGCATGCTCAGATATCTGACTTTCTTTCCTCTCATTCAGGACCTCACTGACCCTCGGCCCTCCCCTGAGATGTGGACTTCCTTCCTCAGGGCAGGCTCCTGGAAGCCAGCTAATCTGCTAATGTGCTAATGCAGATGAATGCGCTTTTCCCGACCCAGAATAACACAGTTGTTACTTTCTTTTCACTCAGACACAGACAGGCAGGGAGGTTGTAGAAACAGGGCCAAAAGTAGCAGATAGCATCAGGTCCCCGTGATTCAGGCTTCTTGTTATTTTTGTGTGTGTGTGTGTGTGTGTGTGTGTGTGTGTGTGTGTGTGTGTGTGTGTGGTGTGTGTGTGTGTGTTACAAGAAGCACAGCCAGCCAGCCAACCAACAAAATAAAACAGAGTCGGCTTCAAAAGTTCAGGTCCAATTTATGGTTCCTTGTAGGTCTGGGGGGCTTTCCCCCTGGTTGGATTGTTACATAATGGCGCCTTTCCTGCTGTGCGCACCATATCCCGTACTTGTGTTTGAAAGATGATCTGTGTAAATTTAAAAAAAAAGCCTCGAAAGTTAAAAATGCTGCTTCTCCCCAGCCTGTAGCTGTGTAGACAAGATACCCATTTCTTCCCACTGACAGTGTATAGCCAAGGACAAGGCTCTTAGCTTCCCAAATTGTCATGCACCGCCTCACTGCCATCCTGCCTAGGTCTAGGTCTGTCTGTGGGAGGAATGCTGGCTCTAGCTAGAGCTTTCTTTCACCCTTGCCTTGTACATTCTTGTCAACTGGGAGATGGGTCTGGATGCTTCATTTTCCTGACTCACTAAGCCTTTTCTTCTTCCTCTTCGGAGACACAGGGTGCTCCAGACTCACTTTATCTCACTTTCTCAATGACTGGGAGGAAGAGCCATATAGCCCAGTCCAAGACAGAGATCCAGCTCTGCTCAGCCCTCCTTTAAGCAGCTTTGGTATTGATGGCCATTCTCTGAATGAAAATAGGAAAATTCTTCCTCTGCTTAATGGGGAGGCTTGACAAAGGAGGTGAACACTCTGGAAGTCTCCTTTCTAGATCCACAGCAGACATTACTAATTGATTGCAGAAATCATTGATTGATCGTAATTTTTCCCTTATCCCTGAGGAGAACTGCATTGCAGCAGACATGATAGAACTTTTGGTGTTAATATCAGAGCACAAACACCCCTGCCATTCTGTTCCGGCAATGCCTTTCTCATGCAGGGGTGTAATGATGTAGAGGAGGTGATGGTTGTAGTATCCCACGGCTAATGAGGAACAGAATTAGGGGCATGGCGGAAGAAACATTTTGTTTTCTTAACCATCAGGTGCTCTGAGCTTTAAGGGCAAAACCGTGGCTTGTTTCCTCTGGGCACAAGTATGTCATGTCTGTTTTCTGTGCTGAGTAGGATAGAGTGTTAAGAAGCAACTGCCCTTAAGGTAGCTGCTGGCATGATTCTAGTAGGCGGATTAAAATGATGAATCAGGGTGACTCAGGCTGCCAGTGGCCTTCGTGGAGGAGGTCTTGGAGCCAGAGGCAGGGAACTGGCTGATTGAGCTAAGGGTATCTGGTTCCTTGGCAGTCTTGGCAGCCGTGGCAGCCCAGAGTTGATCCTCAGAAGACCACTGATTCTCCATGTCTGCCGCTAGTATTTAGACACTGTTGGAGTGTCCTGGCAGAACTGTTTGTCCAAATCCATTCAAATTGATTTTTTGTTTGTGTCTTGATGGGGAATTTTGGCTGGGGTCCCTGGAGCCCCCAGATCAGTGAGGCATTCTTGTCTCCCTTGCTTAACTCCACTCAATGTCTGTGTGAGTCTGGACCTTGTGTTTCTTCTAAGCCAGTTCAAATGATGCATGGCTTTCGGGAGGTGGCTCTTGCACTGCAGCCTCAAGTGCCAGATGCTTTTGTTTAATGTGGCAGCTCCCCAGCAGGGTCAACAGGACATGGCCGGAGCCGCGAACATTGGCTTCACAGCCAGAATCTCCCAGTCTTGATAGAATGTAAGGAAACTGGTAAGAATGTCCTGGCCAGTGCAGAAGAAAGGGCGTTAGTTGGAAAATGGAGAAGAGATTCTAATGGACATACCTCTCTCTGCTGGATTTGTTTTTAGCTCTTTTGTGACAGAGTCTCTTTATAGCCCAGGCTAGTCTGAAGTGTGCTATGTTCCCAGGGTGGACTCAAGATCCTCCTGTGAGCTCTGTCGTGCCCAGCTTCTCTGTGAGTAGCTATCACGCTTAGCTCCTCTTGCAGCACCTCCTGTGAGCCTACCGCCTCCATTCCAAGCATCTTCCTCTAGGGCGGTGACCTTCAGGGCTGCTCCATGGTCAGCAGGGAGCAGAGCACCTACACATGGCACGAGCTCTGTTAGCTTAGGTGCTGGGGGTGGGGAGAAGACCACATCCTAGAGGTAGGCAGAAGAGAAAAGTGGCAAGTGGCCAGCTAAGAAAAGGGAAGAGTGTAGTTACAACATGCAGGTATTGTTCAGAAAAATGGAAATACTCTTCTCTATGGGTTTCACAGGCTAGAATTAGTCTCTGTGTGTCTGTCTGTCTGTCTGTCGTCCTGGAACATATGCCAGGGTGTGCATATGGAGGTCAGAGGACAGCCCATCTTAGGTCTTCAGGCTTAGCTACAAATGTTTTTATCCATTGAGTTATTTTACTAGATCAGCACCTTAATGTTTGAGATCTCTCTCTCTCTCTCTCTCTCTCTCTCTCTCTCTCTCTCTCTCAGACCTGGATTACTGATTTGATCACAACTTGGACTAGTTGGGCATGGCCACAAGCCTCGTGGAACTTCTCACCAGTGCCTTTCTAGCACTGAGATTAGAGACACACATTGCTGTGACTGGCTTTTTATGTGGGTCCTGGGGATCAGAACTTAGCCTGTGCACTGAACATTTTACTGACTGAGTCCCTTAATGGAGCAAACTCTTTCTTTTTTCTTTTCTATTTTTCGGAGCTGGGGACCGAACCCAGGGCCTTGCGCTTGCTAGGCAAGTGCTCTACCACTGAGCTAAATCCCCAACCCCAGGAGCAAACTCTTACATGAAGTAAGTTCATTCCTCTTGCCTCGACACATATACCTTCATAGAGACTGAATAAACATATATCATCACGCTTTTCTTTAACAGTGAGACAGAGACCCTCCACATGTCCATCTGAGCCTAGGACTTTTCTCCGTGATATAAACTAGACATAATTGGGAGGAGGGAGTGTCAGCTGGGGAGTCTCCTCCATCGGTTTGGCCTGTGGACATTTCTGTGGGGCATTTTTGATAAATACGAGGAGCCCAGCCCACTACGGGTGGTGCCGCCATGGGCAGGTGGCACTGGATTGTGTAAGAAAGGAAGCTGAGCAAGTTCTGAGGAGCCAATCAATCAGTAAGCAGCACCCTCCATGGTTTCCACTTCATTTCTTGCTTCCAGGTTCCTATCTTCCCTTGGATGACTGACACTGTGCTGTAAATCAATAAACCCTCCTCCCCAGGTGCTTTTTGGTCATTGTTTTTTATTACAGCCACAGAGAAGGAACCAGGACTTTTGTTATGGCAGAAATGATGTGCTTCTTGCATAATTGGTGTGTTTTATTTATTCCTTCATCCTTCATGAAGGATGTTTGAGTTGTTTCTGCTTTGGGGTTCTTGCCAGCTTGTTTTTTGAGAATGTGGTCTTGTATTGCTTTGGTGTATATGCAGGAGCGGCCTGCCAGGTCATTCTGAGGAACTGTTGGGTTGTTTTCCACGGCTGCTACAGAACTTCACACAGCTACCAGTGGCATGCGATGGCTCCAGTTTCTCCAGGGTCTTGCTGCCCCTTGTTAGTACCTTTTGGATCACAGCTATCGCAGAAGTTGTAAAGCGTACCTTGTGGCACTGACTTACATTTCTCTGGCGAGCAGCGACATTGAGCATCTCTTCTTGTGTTGATTGACAGGTCACTTGTGCTGATTGACAGGTCACTTGTATATCTTCTTGTGGCGCTAAGGCTCAAGGTTTCCGTGGTTTCAAGGTCATTAGTGCCAGACTATGGTGACTTAAACTGTGGCTCTGGCTGGGACAGAGCAGTGGTGGAAGAGCCTGTCTGGGAGTCCCATACCCAGAGTAAAACAAGTGACCTTCATCTGGCACATGCAAGGATACACAGAGCCACTGTTCCTCAAAGAAATTTAAGTCAAGATGTCACCCTAAGTCCTTTCCCCTCATCTGTCTTTTTTGTTTGTTGTATCGAAGAGTACTATAGTCGGCTTGGTGGTGCCATGACACTTTGAGACAGAGGTAGGAGATCTCTGTGAGTTCAAAGGCTAGCCTGGTCTACAGAGGAAGTTCCAGGACAGCCAGGGCTATATAGCTATATAGCTAGCTCTGCCTCATTAGGCTTGGTAGATCACCAGCCCTGGAGCTATCACGTATTAGTGTCGTTCATGCACTCTCCCTTCTGATTCTTACAGCAGGCCAGTGGTCTATATATTCTTTTCAGGCGTGAAACTGAAGCTCAAAAATTCCGATGTTCTCAGCCACTGAGGAAGAATAGAATAGGAGATGTAAACCCACGTCGTGGTGATTCTAAAACCCACACACTCTTCCTCTATGGCTAGTAGGTCTTTTTCCAGCACAACGAAAGCTGACGGTAAAATCATCGCGTTTATAAAAATAAAAAGACTCATAAAAAGAGACAAGGGCCTGGCCATTCACCTAACGGGCCACCTCCACTGAAAGGCGTGGAATTAAAGCGGATCTAGGGAGCCTGGCTTGGGAAGGAGAAAACTCCTGTTGCTGCATGAGCACCGTGGGTAAGCCACGTTAGTACTTCCCTTTTGTGGTCAACGCTCAGGGTGGCTCCACGCTGGTCATTCTTCTGCTTGGCATTTGCAGGTTGGAGGCAGGCAGAATCAGGCTCTGAGGCACTCTGGGGATGCAATCACAGATAAAGTTGAACTTGCAGTCACCACCAGCCGGGTTTCTAGTGAGATTAGGAGGTAGAGATTATGGGGGAAGGAGGGTCATGGGTAATGTACTGAGAGAATGAATGACTGCCTGGGGTGGGCCGTGAGGGTAGGGGTTAAATTTTTTTCCTGAAGTATGACATGGAGATGTTTAATAAAATGAGGACTGGAGAATGGAATGTTTGGAGAGGACCTTTATTTCAGCTGCCTCTTTTTTTTTTTCTTTTGTTGGTGCAAAGATGCAGATATTGTAGAGCTCTCCAGAGGCTCCCGCTGACTATACCACAGCTAAGACTGAAGAGAGGACTAGTAGTATTTCTCCTTCCTTGAAGAAGCTTTCTTCCCTGCATCCAACCACCTTACCATCAGGAGAGCCCAGAAGTGAGATGGGGTGACTAGGCCATTGCCTTGCTAGAGAGATGCCTTCAAGTGGCTCCAGCATGCCTCTGATTATGCCTTGGGTTTTTCCCTGCCTTCATGGAGATGCATGCCAGGGGTACTCTTGTAGCAAGTCAGCTAATGTGTTACCTAAGGCTTGGGAGCCTGATTCAGTTAAGAGCCTCTCATCTCTAATTTTGTCAACAGATGTTGTTACACACATAATTTGGCTCAGGTAGACTTCAGTGTATTCAGAGACATGCCCTTCCATCATGATGCTGTGTGGTCAAGAGGGGTACTGAAAGGGATAGGGCAGGTAGATTAAGTCTCCCCTGGCTGAAATCTGGGACGGAAGTGTAGTTCTGGTCTTCAGAAGACCTCGAATAGGTCCAAATCGAACCAGGAGGGTTCAGGTGACCTTTTAGGCAAACTGGGCTTTGAAACAGAAAGAGACGTATTGAATATATGTTCTGAATCCTTTGTCATTAGTCTCTGTGGGGGAGCCAATCTTCAGATTCATTATATGTCTTGTATTTACTAGGTGCATCAAGAATATATTACATTTGTTTTCAGGCCATGCCCCCACTTAGAGCTTTTGTCTGTGGTGCATCAAGCTGCAAGGAATGGCTAGGTTAGGCTCACTGTACATAGTGAGTGCCATGGTCTCAGAAGTTGAGATGTAGTCTCTCTGTTTATAGAGCATCCACCTAGGTCTTCTAAGAGTCTCCTGTTTCTTTTCAAACCCTGTATAGACACACTGTACTCTAGCTCTTTCTGTTTCTTGAGCTGGGAGTCATAACATTCTCTACTCTCACCAGGAGCCCCACATATCCTGTTACTTTCTATGAAAACAGGAACAAGCTAGCTTATTAGCTTGTAATGCCACCCCATCCCCCATTTCACCATGAGAGGATGCTCCTTTTTCTGTCTTGTGCTTGGGTAAGAGGGAAAAAGGTGGCCTGGAGATAAGGGTGTTGGGACCTCACTGAACATCACCATCACCTAATAATACAGTGTTATTTAGCATGGCATTGTCATGGAGGTGGGAAAAGATATGAATTTCAATGTGATGGAATTCCATAAATTGTAGAGTCTAGTGTCTTCTAAAATCTTATGTTGATAGCTAAAACTTCATTCTCAAATAATTTATAAAGAACAATATCTATCTATATATCTATATATCTATATCTATATCTATATCTGTCTGTCTGTCTGTCTCTCTATCTATCTATCTATCTTTCTATCTATCTATCATAGGGAGGTACTGCTTTAAGAATCACTTTTGGATTTGAAACTCATGTTTTTGTAGCTCTGATGCACACCAGAAAAGGGACATTCATAGTTCTGTATGGTGAGCTTTTGATTGTAAGGCAGCCTATGCATCCTTATTTTAATTCACAGATAATGCATTGGGCAGTGGAGGACTCTTGTGGGCACAGCTAACCCTCCATTCACAGGCATTTCAAGGAGACCTTTACCTTGTTCAAGTCATCCATTTGGCCTCAGGGGTTCATAGACTTGCTTTGTCAGCACAGAAATTCTTATCCATTCGCCTGTCTGTCTGTCTGTCTGTCTGTCTTAGGTTTTACTGCTGTGAAATAGACACCAGACCAAGGCAACTTTATGGGCGGACATTTCATTGGGGCTGGCTCACAGGTTCAGGGAGAGGTTCCAGTCCATTATCATCAATAAGAGCATGGCAGCATCCAGGCAGGTATGGTGCAGGCAGAGCTGAGAGTTCTACATCTTCATCTGAGGGCTGCTAGTGGAAGACTGACTCCCAGGAAGTGACGGTGAAGGTTTCACATGCCTACAGGCAGACACAATGCATTTCAACAAGCCACATCCCATAGTGCCACCTCAGACCAGGCACATTCACACCATCATACTATGTTATCTATCTATCCATACATCATTTTCACTCTCATTCATCGCATTCATCTATCTATCTATTCATCTATTCATCCATCTATCTATCCATCTATCTATCTATCTATCTATCCATCTATCTATCTATCGTATGTTGAGCAGTGTTTTCCTGTGTAGCTTTGGCTATACTGGAACTTCCTCTATAGATCAGGCTAGCCTTGAACTTAAAAAGATCTGCCCTCCCGAGTGCTGGTGCTGGGATCTGCCTGCCCCTCTCTCCCAAGTGTTGGGATTAAAGGCATGTGCCTTCATTGCCTCTTCCTCTTCCTCCTCCTCCTCCTCTTCCTCCTCCTCCTTCTTATCTTCTTCTTCTTCTTCTTCTTCTCTTCTTCTTCCTCCTTCTCTTCCTCCTCCCCCTCGGAGGGGAATTCAGGAGGTAGTAGAGACAGAGAAAGGAAGAGAGAGATAGAGATAGGAGAGAGAGAGAGAGAGAGAGAGAGAGAGAGAGAGAGAGAGAGAGAGAG